>NW_026849303.1:0-16080 GCF_030867785.1 Colletotrichum acutatum | reverse complement strand
CGCAGGTCTTTCAAGGCCGCCCGGTTTGCAGCTTGTTTTGCGGCTTGTTTGGCTGGCGGTGGTTCATCCTGTTTCCCGGTGAGTAGCTGGCTCGCTACCGCCGCGTATGATCGGACTGAGGACGGCTTGATTTGGGCTGTGTGTAAGGGTCGCCCTTGGGGACTAAGGGGAGCCTCGCTGGGTCTTATATCAGCAGCATGCATGGACCTTGCTAGACCACGATGGTGCCAGTCTGAACGCTGTTTCTCCTCTTGAAGCTCTCTCTCCAGGGATTCGGTCTTCTTCAAACAGTCTTTGAGAAGTTGTTCCCTCTCAGCATCCCTTCGTAGGAGATCCTGGACGAGATTCGAAAGTCTGTTGATCTCTTCTTTAAGGTCGGCATTTTCTTGATAGTTGACCTGCTCAACTACTCTGATCTTTGCGGTCGGTTTCCGGACACGTCCCGACCGTCGAGATGTACTGACGTCCCCGTGAACCGTGATCGATGGCTCTACACCGGGAGAGACCGCCATGATGGTATGATTCAGCTCCCGTGGGCTGATGATGAGAAATGATAGTACTATGGGCCGAGGCCCTCTATGGTGTTAACAGATACTAACAGTGGGTCTGCGGAAAAGGAGAGTCCTTCGAGTGATGATGATGATGATGATGATGATGATGTATTTAACGTCTGGTAACAAAAGGACGTGCCGGGCGCTATGCCGACATGGTCTATGCTGATCTAAACTATGTTACAGGCTACCGTCTTCACCTAACGTTCCTGTTCAATGACTCGGGCAAATTTCGGAAAAGAAATTGGTCTCCTCTATCCATTCGCATAGAAGAGAGGCTCCCTTAGCAGAACCTAACAAGAAATCGATGCTTGCTTTGGCCATATGTTGGCGGAGGTAGCGCGGTGTAGCCTTGCGTCCACGCTTGCAGAAGTAGAAATGGACTGGAGTCTTGGGTTTCCCACAGCTGCAGTTGAGCAGCGCATCTTGATGAGAGAATCTCTCGTGGTATGCTGCAAAGTCTCCATGATGGGATCTTGCTGCGTATAGCCTTCCTAGTAGGTGCCGAGGGAGGCAGAGTTCGGGCGGCTTGGGATGAGGAACTATCTCGAGGTCAGCATATTGCCGAGGGCATTGCGACAGCCATTTCCTGGCAAAGGCTTTGAAGGCAGCTGCTCTAGCTTGCCTTTCTAGGTGCGCTAATGAGGGCTGTGGTTGTGATTCTGGGATTAGTTTGCAGGCTTCCTTGGCTAGAGCATCCGCTTCTTCATTTCCTGGTACTCCCGTGTGCCCAGGGCACCACCAAACATAAACCCTGCCGGGGGTTGTCCAGCTTTCTCTTTGTCTCCGAGTCCAGGAGGAAGAGAGCCCATTGAAGGCCCTGAATCTAGCCTGGCTGCTTCCTGTGCTCTGGGAGTATAGTCTAGCCGCGACTGCGAGGTTGTCGAGGCAGATGTGGACGTTATCTGCCATACGAGCCGTAGGAGCCCGGGCGGCTTCCATCAGGCCGTGATACGCAGCATGTGCCTCCGCGTCATACACCTCAGTTTGGGAGCCGAGTGGTTCGGATCCGCGGAAGATCTGCCGTGTAGCTTGGTACCCTACCCAGCCTGCTCCGGCGGAGGTGCTGCTGCCGTCTGACATCTGGGACCCGTCAGTATAGACAACAATATCCCGCTTGGAGAAAGTTGCCACCCTGCCTACAAAGGAGAGGGCCTGTTCTTCTTTGGTCTTGTTAGGCTCGTAGCCGACCCTGGCGAGGACTGTCTGCCAGTCCGCTAGTTGCACCCAAGGGGGGAGTTCTAACGGATCGATGTATTCGGAATTTTTGCTTACGAGGCTTGCCATTCGTCGTAGCCGTGAGTCTGGTCCTGATTTGTCTCTGAGTCTCGTTCGGAGAGGGTGTCGCTCGTCCAGACGATGGATTCTGGTAGACGCTTTGTGGAGCTTCGCGTCCAGTATCACCTCTGCTGGGGGTAGAGCCGCCTCGCGCTGTAGGATCGATACAGGCGTCGTTCTATATACGGGGACCATCGCTCTGATGGCTTTGGTTTGCGTCGCGTCCAGTTGGTGCAGCAGATTACCAACCCTGTTTGAGATAGTACGTCCATTCTTTATCCGGCTCTTGCCGGGCCACCATGCTTCAGATGCATAGTACTGAGTGGGTAGTACACAAGAGGTGATCGCTCGGCGAAGTAAGTACGCAGGCGCGCCCCAGACAGTGTTCCCTAGTCCCCGTAGTCCATTGACTACTTGGCATGCCTTCGCGGAGAGGTTTCTTACGTGACTCTTGAATGTGAGTTTACGGTCGAAGTGAACGCCGAGCCAGCGTAGAGAAGAGCCTTCTTTGATGGCCTGAACTGTATGATGCCTCCCATCCGGCAACTCTACTGTGATTGATGGGTTTCCGTCTATTCGTCTCCTGGTGAAGTGGATGAGTTCGGACTTGTCGAGGTCAAAAGTGATTCCTTCCGACGCGCCCCATCCTAGGGTTTCTTTCCATTCCTTGCTTAGGATGTCACAGTTGTTCTCTGGTGATGTTGAGCTTGCCAAGATAGCGACGTCATCGGCGTAGCCGAAACGAGATCGCTTCCTTCCTGGGTGAGCTGTGCCTAGCTTGAAAAGAGGTTCAATATAGAGCATGAACAGAATGGGAGACACGGGTGAGCCTTGTGGTAGCCCGCATTCGAGACCGAAGACGTCTCCTACCTCCCCATCAAGCTTTATTCTTGCTCTCCTTCCGACAACAAAACTTGAGACCCAGCGTACGAGGTTCTCCGGCCATCCTTGTTCGCGGAGCCGTCGGACCAGTCGTCCTGGGAGCACGGCGTCGAAAGCCCCTTTTATGTCAAGCGTAAGCATAGAGGTGACCAGGCCTCTTTGCCAGGCGCACTCGATGTCGTGGATGGCAGCTGCGGTGAGGTCGCTGCAAGACCGAAGGGGGAGTGCTCCAAACTGTTGATCGTGCAGAACACGATGTTTAACTGCGATCCAGGCAAGTCGTCTGGCGATGAGTCTCTCCAAGCCTTTTCCAAGGACGGCCAAGAGCGCAATTGGCCTATAAGAGCGCGGGAGTGTCTTGTCTCTTTTTCCCGGTTTTGCTAGGATCACGAGAGTTGCTTCTTTAAAACAAGTAGGATGCCAACCCTCGCGTATACACCCGCTATAAAGTGAGAGGACAATATCCTCGATAAATGGCCATGCTGTTTTCAAAGCAGCCGTAGTGATTCCGTCGGTCCCAGGGGTCGTGTTTCCCGCGGTGAGAACTGAAGACAGTACCTCGTCCTTCGTAACCTGCGGGAAAGGAAGCGTAGCTTGCCTATGTGAGACTGGGCTTTCTGTTGGTAAGTCCTCGGAGATAGCAGCGTTTCTAAGGAGGACGCGGGTAAATAAGTCGCGCTTCTCTTTTGGTTGTGAGACAAGCGTGTCTTGGTTGTCTACATCTCGGAGTGGCGGGGTCTGAAAGAGTCCTGTGGTTTTGTGCCAACCGACCATTTCAAATATGTCTTTGCTTGAGGAGGCTGAGGAGATCTTATCTTTCCAAAAGGCATCCTTGGAGCGTTTGAACTCGTAGAGGAAGTCCTGTTTTAGAGCTTCGACCTCCTCTTCTTCCCATTGGCAGTTCACTCCGGCTGCGCTGAGTCTTGCCAACATCGCTCGCTTATTCGCATAGGCTCGGTGTTTGCGTGTGCAGCTTTCGCTCCAGTATGGTCTCCCTGTACCTTTCCCGAGCGTGCGCTTTGTGGAAGCCGTGAGTGCTCGAATAAGACAGTCCGTAAGCTGTTGTGCTAGGAGATCCAAAGACTGTGGGTCTTGGATGTTGCTTGCAGTGCGGCGCATGGGTTGTAAGTTGCGTTCAATGATGCCGAGGAAAAGCTCCTCGTCCATCGTCTCGAGCCGAAACCTTCCCGGGGTCGGGCTGGGTGAATCGATCAGGGCCAAGGGGACCCGGGTAAGCAGAGATTCGTGGTCTGATGTTGTGTGTAAGGACGTTTCTATGCTGGTGGATGCCCCGTGGAGGTTGCTGGACGCCCAGCATAGATCCAGGGTGTTGCCGCCTTTGTGCGTGGGTTCACCTATAGGTGACGTTAGGACAAGGCTGGCGGCTTCTGCCCATTCTACCAGGTTTTCAGCGTCCGAGGAACTTGTGGCCTCGGGCTGCCACGTCCAATGGTGTAAGTTAAAGTCCCCCGCAATCAGTACTCGATCCTCAGGTTTGGGTTGCCAGGCCGCTAGGATGTCCCTGAGAGCCTGGCCAGATCGCAGAGAGCCACGAGGGGCGTTGTATACGTTGATGACTGTGAGAACCTCCTTCGTTCCTGAGAGGAGTCGTAAGAAGAGCAGGTCTGTGGGCGGATCGGATAGAGGCCGTGTTTGTACGCCTCGTAGCCCAGTTCCTCTGCGGAGGTAAGTAAGCACCCTGGGACGGTCTTCTGTCCAGTTGTCCACCGGGGTGAAAGTCTCAAAACCTGGGTGGTGTCTTGTGAGCCTCCTCTCCTCCGAACGGATAGACGGCTCTTGTATTAGGAGTATATCAACCTGGGCTGCGTAAGCCAGGTTCAGTGCTGTTTCGTGGGCGGATGCCCGTCTGCCCACATTCGCTTGCATGATTTGCAGGGTTTTAGAGGGCTGTATTCTTCTCTTGTGTCTCATTCGCCGGGGTGCAGTCCATCGCTTGCTCTTCTTCACGGGAATGTCGATGCGACTGCTGGGTCGCGAATCTCCACAATCTTTCTCCCTCAGCTCGGATGGCCCGTAGCTGTGCCCTATTTCTCCTCTGGACTGCGCCCTTCACCACTTTGGGTTTAGTAGGGCAAGCGGCATCAAAGGCGGCGTGAGGCCCGTTACACGACGGACATTTAAAGGGGCAATCGCAGCCATCGTGACCCTCGGTGCCGCCGCAAGGTGCCCGATGTTGGTCGGTCGTGTGGGAAGGAGAGCTGCACTTGATGCATCTCTTCCTTCTAGTACACGTTCGTTCGTTGTGAAAGCCACCGCAGCGGTGGCAATGGGGAGATCTCTTCTCCTTCGGGAACTGCAGGTTCACGAAAACGCTGGCCCCCATCAAACGGAGGCGTCTTGGTAGTTGCCTTGCGGCTTCTGCCTTGAACCAGGCTGTTACCGTGCCTAGTCTTTCGAGTTCGTCTTTCCTGGAAAAGTATGCTTTTTCAGGCTTGAGTTTCATCGTCATCTGCATCTCTTCAAGAAGCTCCTCAGTCGTGATTTCCAGCTCAGTGTTGGTTAGTAGGCAATGCCTGGTGTAAGGGACGTTTGCGATATATGCTCGGATCCAGGTATCGCGCTGTTCGACCGCTTGCGCCTGGAGAAGGGCAGCAATCTGTTCTCTGTTATCTAGCAGGATTTTTGCTCCATCTGCTGACGAAGGTAGGAGTGCTAATCCTGTCTTGACATGGTCGATCCCCTTCAGGGCTTCTCGAGCTTGGGGACTTAGCTTTTCCCGAACGAAGACATATATGTCGTAGGCTTTCTCGTTACGAAACGGGCTTTCAGGTGGTAGACGCGCGAACAAGCGCAGGTCTTTCAAGGCCGCCCGGTTTGCAGCTTGTTTTGCGGCTTGTTTGGCTGGCGGTGGTTCATCCTGTTTCCCGGTGAGTAGCTGGCTCGCTACCGCCGCGTATGATCGGACTGAGGACGGCTTGATTTGGGCTGTGTGTAAGGGTCGCCCTTGGGGACTAAGGGGAGCCTCGCTGGGTCTTATATCAGCAGCATGCATGGACCTTGCTAGACCACGATGGTGCCAGTCTGAACGCTGTTTCTCCTCTTGAAGCTCTCTCTCCAGGGATTCGGTCTTCTTCAAACAGTCTTTGAGAAGTTGTTCCCTCTCAGCATCCCTTCGTAGGAGATCCTGGACGAGATTCGAAAGTCTGTTGATCTCTTCTTTAAGGTCGGCATTTTCTTGATAGTTGACCTGCTCAACTACTCTGATCTTTGCGGTCGGTTTCCGGACACGTCCCGACCGTCGAGATGTACTGACGTCCCCGTGAACCGTGATCGATGGCTCTACACCGGGAGAGACCGCCATGATGGTATGATTCAGCTCCCGTGGGCTGATGATGAGAAATGATAGTACTATGGGCCGAGGCCCTCTATGGTGTTAACAGATACTAACAGTGGGTCTGCGAAAAGAGTCCTTCAAAGGGTGCTCAAGTTGATCATTCGTCATCTTTATTCGCCTAATAGAAGCTACATACGATACACGTGACATTAAATGCACAGTGTGCACGTTTTGTCCAAAAAAACAGTTTTAAGCACTGCCGGCATCTTGCATCTCGGTTACAGGACGAGTCCAGATATCTGCAGTCCCAGGATTCACGACATCTGAGAAGTGTCAGAAGTACTCGGCATCGGGCGAGGTGCCTCGCGACTCACAGCATAGCCTGTAGTGTGACTTCGTTTTTGATCTCGTCTGATGTTGCAGACACTGCATAGCAGCACAACCATGAGAAACAACGTGCCTGCCAGCCCTCCGATGATTCCAAGTTCGACCGGCGTCATTGCACGTATGCCGTGGGGAGTATGCTTTCTGGTGACAGCAAAGAGGACGACTCCTGCAGACGCAGTCGTCCTTTGTACTTGTGCATTCACCTGCATGCGGCTCGATGCAGCCGGTAGATCGAATAGGCGCTGATTAGCCTTCGTCACTACCGAAGCCGAAGTGGACTTCGCAACAACGCACGCTTATCCGTGCTTCTGGCCTGCGCCTCCAGAATCTCAATCGTACACAGCAGGAGAAGCTGAAGGTGGCTAAGAGAATCCGAAAGCGGTTAAAACCACACAACTCTGGGATAGAGCAGGTTATGACTGTGCCCGAGGCCAAGAGAAATCTCTCATGTTCCGCAGGTATAAAGACGTCACAAATCCGAAGTTGGTCCACTCTAGCTACTGGCATCATCAAATATCCGCCATGACATTTTGGGTCGCCCGGGTCCTGAGCCACTTGGCTGTTGTATCCAGTGTCCTACGTCACGTTTCAGGAGAGCAGCATGTAAACCAGCTTGTGGAAAGGCAGATTTCTTTCCAACCGCGCGGTTTTCTAGATTCTTGCGTTGATTGGGGCACACTGATGAACGAAAGATATAAGATGGTCGCGTTTTGCAGGACCACAACGGGCGATTGGAACTGGTCGGTCCTTGACTTGAACCATTGTATAGTGAATCGCGACGGTTCTTTGATGGCGCAAGACGAGTAGGTCTCTCTCAGAGTCACTTGTACAGAATGCTGATGACTACAAGTGGATCCTTCTTCCTGTCTGCCGGTCCCTGCTCGTCTGATAACGCAACGAAGTCGTGGGCCAATTATAAGTGCAGCACGCAAAACGACGACAGCGACGAGCGTCACGTTGATCACGGGATAGACCTTAGTAAGGCGTACAACCTGACGTACTGTCGCAAGCGACTGACACATCTCAGATTTGGTAGTCGGTAATGACAATGGTACTCTATTCTGTGGTCAACAACCCCACAAGGGGCTTACGCTCAGCCAAGGGCAAGCTGGCTGGTCTGGCTTGGGCGTGGTGAACTAGGGTGGCAGCGGACAGTTGTCGGTGCATTTGGATCGGTCACTCTCATCTCAGCAATAGCACCCTCGTTACGGGCCTTGGTGGAGCGTAGGCTGGTCCCGTGATCGTTGATGAGCGGCGGTAGCCATGCGCGGACGTCTGACGAGTTCAATGCAGCGCTCGATAGGGTGGACTAGAAGCGCCTACTTGGGCTAGGTAAAGCAGTATAGCCGTCGCGAATACTCGTCCTTACCTTGGCCTTCCCAGAGCATCCATCCCATGGGGATGAATGATTCGCGGTCGTGATGCTGAACGGTTGCCAGTCTGCAATCTCTTATTGTCTGTCTCTCTGTCAACACAGCGATGTATCGCTCTCACGTCGTGCATCGATCAATCACTACCTATACGTTCATGGTGCAGCTAGGTGTTGCTTTGATCCAGCAAGCACGGCTATGAAAACTTCCCATATCAACACTGATGCCCGGTGGTCGGTCTCTCGAGTCGAAATGACATAATAGAGGGTGAAAACCGATCCACGTTCCGAATGAACACCTTGGAGATTGACCTTGCTTTGAAAGAATGACGAGAAAGGTCCCGGTTCGGCATGGTGTAGAGATCGTAAATGTCTGGTGGAACGCTCATACATCCCGTCACACATGTTTGCTGGAGAGAGGCTCGAATCGTGACATACACAACTTGAGTTATGAACTGGCTGTGTCAGACGCTAGAAGCTGCTTGCACGGGTCATCCGGTCCTTCGAAGTCGTGCGCATCACGCTGGAGATGTGCGTCGCTCCAGAAAGGTTCCCGTGAGGTTATCCACTTTTAGGACTATCTGTATCGTCCGTTCAGGTTTTACATTTCCGGGCGCAAAAGATCGACCTCAACGGGATCAGGCTTTCAAGAGAGATCACACAATACGGTACACTTTTTGAGTCCATGGTACGCGCAATGTGCCCCAAGCACGCGCTGGACTCAATAGAGTGATATGGATACAAAAACCGCGATACAACACGGGATCCTGGCTAAGTTGCCCTCACACGACGGCGCCGGCCGGCAATATCGGCCGCAAAGGTCGACTGCGTCCTTCCTCAAACGCAGAGGTTCTGTCTTCCGCGATACGTCAGCGTCTGGTAATCAAGGTTGAGTCAGTCCGCGGAGCTGATACCGATGGAAGACTACTTCTGTTGCTGCCTTTCAGTTCCTCAGCTTCCAAGCTTGCACTCGATCACCTCGGAGCTCATCGCCCTGTAGGTCCTTCAACCTAGCATCGTACGATGGCATGCGATGGCTAGTGCGTCCCCTCCCTACCTTGGTTTCCAAAATCTTACGGTCAACTTTTTGGTCGTAGTGCTTGTTGCGGTGTCATCTCACGCTGGGTGATGGATACATGGTGCCCTGGATCTAGAGACAAATGCGCTCAGCTGCACCACGAGATTTGACGGACTGAGCGCGCCATGACCGACGTCCGAATTTCGCCATGCCATTGGTCAAGTGCATCTGATGCGCTGACTCATTCCTTCGTGAGCCAATCACATCCGCCATCTGCCCAAGAGCGCAAACCCCGCGGGAGATCAGGGGCACGCTGATAAGAGATGCTCCTTGCCAAGACTCGACCACAAGCGAATGCTTCACAGCAAATTCTAGAACTACATTGACGGAAACAACGCATGGGAGGCTAAACTCACATGGTTCAGTCCGGGCTATCGCCCGTATTCTGCCTCTTCACACCGCGTGGAGCCCGCGTAGGTCCTGCTCAGCGATCCACTTCACAGATGCTCCGCTCACACAATCTCTCTCCCTCAACCGAGGGTCAATATACATACAGAAGTCACCCCTCCGTGGCCTCACGGAAGTCGGGCTCTCACTACCTAAGATGGCACCAAGCAAGGTCTCGTTGCGGATCATTTGCACGCGCCTTCCTTCGAGTTCGCGTATCAACTTTTGGAAAGAAAAAGGCTTACGACCGGTCTTAGAGTCGAGTGGTATCCTGAAATACATTATGTCCTACGACTTCAATGCTACCCACACCATCGAGTGTTAGTAAAGCAAGCGTGGGATTCAACGCCCCCCTCTAAGCACGCTCAACTCCTGGAGCCGTGAAAGCTACCGTGGATACTATCGTGACCCGTCGCCTACGTGTGCATCGTGTGCTCAGATCGTAGGCTCCTGTTCAGTGATACCCTCCGAATCAAGAAACTCATCAAGAGCGCCAGTCCGGATACGCCGACATACAGTCCGTAGACGCCTCGCAGGCCGTACACGTACGCATCCACGATCTTGGATCGCAGCTCAGCGTCGTCGGTCGCGGTGAACAGGGCGGAAATAGCATGGGCACCCCCGTGCGTACCTGCGGGGGCCAAGCCATCGTCCTCTAGCTTGCGCAGCATCACATTCTGAAAAGTGGATCCGCCGACGCCCACTCCGATTGCCATGCCAAACTGTCGGAGAAAGGCGTACATCGCCGCGGCGATCGCTTCGTCGCCTTCGTCGCAGAGAGCGTGCGACGCCATGTTCTGCGCGTTCAAGATGGAGCCATGGCCAAGGCCAAGAAGGACGAGCGTCGGCGCCCATACCTTCGTCGGCGTCTCGACGTCCCACAGCATCATCAGCCCGGAGGCGACGGTAGCCAGAGTCCAGCCAGCCCAGATCGGCCACTGGTAGTTGTTGAATACCGTGACAAGTCGACCAGTGATGATGGATGCCGGCACCAGCGTGAACATGACGGGGAAGAGTGCGACGCCGGTCTGGACCGGAGTAAACCCCTTGACATCCATAAAGTACAGGGGCACGTAATAAAGCTGCCCGTACATCTGTGGTCACTGTCAGCGTGTCACATTGCGCGCTTGATATCATATCGCTCTTACCACGAGCCTTGGATGGCGCCGCAAACATACGTGGCGATGGAGCTGGCGGTCTGGAAAAGTCGGCGTTGCAAGAACGGGGACATCGCGAAGCGTGACTCGTAGATCATGGTCAGCGCCATACCGACTGCCCCGAGCAACAACGGCACAAGAGTGCCGGCGCTGCCCCAACTGTAGCGCAAACCTCCCCAGGAGACGGCCACCAGCAACAAGGTGGCCGAGCCGATGAACATAGCGTTTCCCAGCCAGTCCATGTCGTCGAGTTTCTTAGGCATTCCATCAGCCGGAGAAGCAATGTTGACGAGCCAGGGCACGAGAACAAGTCCAGCCGCGCAAAATGGGAACATGATGTAGAAAATCCAACGCCACGTTGTGTGCTGAGCAATGACGCCGCCTAGTATAGGACCGGCACAGTTGCCCAACGCCCATGCTGCCTGACTAGAGACGAATGGCGCGGTCAGCAGAAGGGAGAACGAGTCCGAGAGGGAGGGTCCTCACACTACGCCGTACCACGTAGGCCGAACCGGCAAAGGGACAAAGTCGGTGAAAATCAACAGGCATAAGACGATGATGCCAGCACCGCCGATGCCTTGGAGAGACCGTCCCACCAACATCAAGCCGATGGAATGCGACACGCAGATCGATGATTGTCGGCAAAGGCGCTTCTGGTACCCAGACATCAGGCCCATTTACGGCAGATGGCTTGTGACCATTGCGAGGAGCCAAAAAAAGTCTGAATTACGTTGCGAATGAAGAAGAAAAGCCACTCCTAGCCATGTAAACGGCAATATCTGGCGACCTTGAGAATGCTTCCAGCGCAAGGCTTCAACAGCAAATTATGGACACAAGTTGGATGGCTGGAATGTATAAGGCTCAACACGAGATCTAGGCAACTGACCGAAGCTTCGTTACGCTATCAACAACATGAACGATCATGAAATCTTCCGTCGTCTTGCTACATACCCTTTCACCTCCGCAACATTGAAGATGTTGCAATGCGCTTTGCAGGTCATTCAGAAGCGTTACCCGCTCGCCTCTCTTCAAGATGGAGGGGATGCAATCTTAGAATACCCGTCGCAGGAAGCTTTCGAGCAAACAGAAGTGCCACTACATGTCACCGGCGAATGGATCAGCTTAATGAAAATTGTAGGCGATTCCATCGACGCCCCAGAACAGAGAGTGCCGTTGCCGTTGCGACTTTTCGCTAGAGGCGAGCAAGCAGACGTCGATATGATCGCGGAATATCTTCGCTTATTACGGCCGGCTTATCCGTCTTTCCACTTCAGTGATCCGGTAATCTTCACGTCTGACAATACAGAAACAGCTGCGAGGCTCTACGGGACTTTTGACGCCACTACGCTCATCCCATGCAGCTATGATGGGGCGTGGTTCGCGGCCGTTGCTTACGCAGATTGCGTGCAGCTATACGGAGCACAGGTTGAAAGCAGCTCGAAACTGGAGCAACAGGCCCAAACCTTGTTTCCTGGCCGCACGATCTGTTTCTCCGAGCCACTTGTCACGACGCCGGTCAAGGACCCCGGAGCATTGATGTTGTTGAGCTTGCGAATGCTGGCCGGCGGGGGTGTGCCAACAATGTGTGCCGACGCCGCCTTCTTGCAAAATTTGCGAGCACGAATATGCGTAGAGCTTTTGGCCCAGAACCTGGATGTCAGGGACTCTGATGTTTCCGAGCGGCTTCAGCAAGTGCAACTAGAGAACTCTACCTTTTTCGACGAAGCGTTCATACGCGAAGACAATTCGCCGTCGCCAGTCGGCTCAACCTTCACAGCTGACATGGGGAGTAATATCGGTCCGTCTACCTTCGGTGCCTCTCCCTCGCCATCTCGGCTGTTTTCGCCCGTCGGAGAAGGGCCCCCTTCAGCAGGACGAGGCTCAAGCGAGACTACTTCTGCGTCGCCCAAGGATCTGTACCGTCCATCGTTGTTTTCGCGTGCGGTTGGCCCCTCTCCGAAGGTGACCAAACTACGTAGTGGCATGTGTTTGGCACGAGAATTCATGGGGTTTCACACTCAGTGTCACCTCCCATGCCGCCCCCCATGCCAGAGGAATGCAGAGTCATTCTCGGTATGCTCAGCGAGGCCGTGGCTTTTTACCGGAGCTCTCGCCTGTCGGGAAGTACCGAACTGGCAGTGATGTGGTCTGCTATCAAGAGCGGATCCAAGAGCGAGTTCTACCGCCGCTACATTGGTTTGCTATTCTATGAGGAGATGGCTCGCCTCAGCAGCGACCAGGAGGTCGCCCTACGATTGAAGACCAGCATCACCAAGCGCGAGCTCGGAGAGATGAGGCGTCACCAGTCGGACTTTCAGATATGGCACGACATTTGTGATTTGCGCCGCGACTGGGGGCCGGGTCGATTTGTGCTTCTTTGTGCGCTGCCAGAGAGCTTCCAGGTAGGGCGAGGAAGCAGAACAGAGAAGCAAGTGCAGCTTAGAAGAGTCTGCAAACGGCTTCAAGATGATCGCGACCCCCTATCAGGATATCTGGACGTTGCTAAAGAGCTCTGTGCTGCTTTGGTTCAAGTAAACCTCCCATGCGAAAGATTGATGATCGATGATTACCACCTCAAGGCATATTCAGAAATGTCGGAGCCGGAGTTTGCTGCTTACATGAGCCTCAGTCCCCGGCCAGTCATACCGATATCAAGGTGGGGAACCCATTAGTGCACGCCATATGTTGTCTGTAAGACGAGCAGGTAGTGGCGACGAAGGAAACAAGGAGTGAGGCGTTCATGAAATCTAGCGTCAACGTATTGCATGTTCGGCAGCAAACTTCCTGTGTAGCTCAATTGAATTGTACGTATTCTATACGTGTGATGCAACATGCCATGAATTCCGGATTCTTCATTCGTCCGTCCGTCCGTGTTTCCGGCGGCGCTTATTGATGTGGTAGTTTTTTCAACCGGCTCCACCTAGCCACCCAGCAGGAAAGCAATAAACGACTCAAACAGAGTCCCAGTTGATGCATTGATACATACATCCGGAAGGCACGTTGATGCTTTATGGACTGTTAGACGGAAGTTGCGCAGCAGGAATTCTCAGTGTTGGGACGTCCACAAAATCCACAGGCACCTGCAGCGAACACTCCTCACACATGAAGATTCACAGACCACTCTGAGCCTTACCTACAGGGTGAAACGACATAGCCTTGGTAAATTCGTGCAGTATATATGCGCCCGTTGTCTGCTAGACCTGCGATTCGGCTTCGGGTACTCGTCATCCTCGTTCCTACACCCTTTCCTATAGTGCCATGATTTCCAAGATCGTCATAGCCCTGCATGTCGTCTTGACACTAGTCGTACTCGCATTAACCGTCAAGACTCTGCAGAATGAAGCGAACGAGAAGAAGGGAATAGTGCAGATTCTGGTGCGTAACTCATCACGCCGACAATGCGGGACTAACGGCAGCGAAGCTACATCAACAAGCAAAGCGCTTCGTTCAGGTTCCTGACTTGGTCGGGTCCATCGCCACAGCGGTGCAAAGTGCCGCAGCCGGCGTGGTCACTGCCGCGGTCGCATCGGGCGAGTCCTTGGTCGCCGGCAGTCTACCGTCTAGCATATCAGTGGGCACCAAATACGCGTGCGTGGCTTCAGAATGCGCCGCGATTCCTGGTCACGCCTTTCGCCTGATTCAAGACCTGGCCCCGTCCCTCCCTTCGTCCGAGGAGATCGAACAGCTGCAGAAGCTGGTAGATAAATGCCCCAACCTGGAGACTGTTTTGTTCGCCGGGCTCGGCCTGGTTTTGGTGTCGACCACACTGCTGCTTGCTGGTCTCAAGTTCAGGTTGCTTCGCTTCGTATCGCTGGGGCTGGACGTTGTCGCCGTCGTCCTCTTCGCGGTAGTGACGGCCTATACAGTCTCTCTCTACAAGACATCTCAGGCTGTGGCAGGCCTGCTTGGAGTCGAAGCGAGCAAGGGAGACGTTTTTGGAGCATCTATCGCAGACTTGACACTGTGTCTGATTATTACTGCGCTCGCTCTGGCGCAGACCGTACTGTAGAAAAGGGATTGAGGCGCTGAGGGGTTTTGGCGGGTGATGTATGGCTTTCTTTCCCAGTCAAACCGAGCCCTTCTTACATACAACACCAGATGGGAGACGACGGATAAGGGACGGAAGTAGCCATCTTGGATCGAACAGAGAGTCAAAACAACCAGTGAGATTTCGACCGCTGACAGCTCATTCGGGGCAAGCTGAGTACTTCGCATAAACAACATAATGGCCGCATTCCCATTCATGAACGCATCTGTCAAATGTAATCTCGCCATCGTAGTGCATGATCCCAGTGCCCCAGAGGATAGTGCTTCTTTCATCATCCCACGGCAATTCCTTACACGCCATCTCGTCCTTCCCAGCCCATTCTCAGGTGTCAGTACGCCTATACATGATCATCATGAGCGTCCGTGGTGTTGTGTCCCTGAACATCACGATCGTCTTCGTGTCCGGACTGACCGGGCTGGCGGGCGGACCACTTCATGATATCAGGCAGCTTATGCGTCTCAACACGGACTCTTGTCAGTCGGACGTACCGGATGATCCTCCTATGGTGGTCAGCCAGCAGACGTTGGAGGAGACCCTTGCGCGCCTCGGAATCTCTCCCGAAAAGGTGCGATCTAAAAGTCGGTCGAGAGGCGAGCTTACGGCTCTCATCGGCTGCGATGCCGCAGGGTCGGCCATGGAAAATCCCCGCGATGGCAATGACGCTCCTAGTTCGTTGTCCCCGAAGACGACAGCAGCTAGACTGGAGCTTGTCATCGATCGCATCAACTCGAGCATCCAGAGACTCGATCATCAGCTACGTGTTCTCAACGAAGCACAAGAGCGATTGCGAAAGCTGGCAGCGTTGACGGCAGAGGAGGTGGATTGGGATGATCCCGTCACACAAATTCGGTCGGAGGAAGCGCTCTTCGACTGTGAATCGGAGGACGGGGATACGTAGACGGAAAGTTGCTTGGCTACAATTACCATAGAAGTTACCGTACATCCGTCTTGAGGCTTGAATCAACAAGATGTGTATGTGCTAGTATATACAGTGTCACTAGAGGGGAATTGCCTGCAGAGATATTACAAAGGACGAGCTTTTTGAAGCATTTACGTGCCCAGAAAACGAAAAGAACCAATACCTCCATCCTCCTCTACTCAGAACTGTCGTCCATATAACTTGCGGAGTGGTGGTCACAGGGCTAGCCCTTGATCCATTACCGCACCGGTTTACGCCTTCTCGAACAGCCTGACATGACGCGACCGCGATGGTATCAAACTAGATGGCCCATCTAGAATACCGGCGACCTTCTGGGTGCTCGGTGGCCTTGAAGGGCCCACGCCTGTTCGTGTTCCATATTCCCGATCAATGACCACATGAGAATTGGGTCGATAAGAACCAAAAGAACCCACCCCGACACCGACTGGACACCACCGTCATCCTTGACGAGGAAGACATTCGGGTCAGACATCCTCCTTGCCGACACTCCGATCCAAGCGAGGACTTGAGGCGCCCTCGCCACTGGTAGCTGGCATCTTTTGACATCTCGTTCCAAGCCTCACTTCATCGCAAGCCTTTGGGCAGCTAGGGTACTGTATCGTCGTGGGAAAGGCAGGCGTGGATCTTGTTGAGCGCGCCTGTGTGCATTTGCCAGTGCTTGTCGAAAAAGACTATTGTCTTGCTTGTGGGCCCCACATCCGATCGAAT
>NW_026849302.1:0-16289 GCF_030867785.1 Colletotrichum acutatum | reverse complement strand
CCGCGGACCGGCTGGCCAAAGAAGGAACGACACTGCCGGCGCGGATGGGTCAAATGGCAACACTAGCGGGCATCAAGCGGCTTGCAAGGGAAAAATTACAAAGCCAGCACAGGAGATGGTGGTATAAAGAGCGAAGGCCGCGGTACGCGGACTTGGGGCTTGAGGCAGCTCTGTCCAGCCCTCCTGAACTGGCCTTGCCGCGGGCTACGTTACATCACCTGCTGGCGGCACGATCGGGTCACGGGGACTTCGAGCAATATCACCGACGTTTCAACCACGACGACGCTCTAATGATGTGCTCTTGTGGAGAGGCGAAAGACGTGGACCACCTGGTCTACTGTCGACTAACGCTGGCGAGGAGGCAACGGTGGCCGACCCTCCACTCTCGCAGTATGCCCGAGCCCATAGGTCCTATGGGATCTCTCGAGGCCTACTTCAAGAGATTAATCACCGACCCACGAGGCTTCGAGGCCTTTCTCCGCGTGACGGACTTCTTCCAGAAGATCTGTCTGCGGTAGCAGCATCCACACCTAGGTAGATGTGAGTGCGGACTACAAAGAACCTCCCGATTCCAAGGGACGATTTGGGAAAGAATGAAACTGGGGCACCAGCGGGAACCGGGGACAGACAGAACGCGTAGTGGCCACAAGGCATGATTTGGAGGACGATGTAAAGAGACGACGTACTGTAGAGTAGGTAGCCTTGGCTCACGGCCCTCCACGCCATATACCCTTCGGGAGGTCTGCGGTAAGGGCTCTAGCCCGGCCGCCACGGCGTTAAATACAACAACAACAACAACAACAACAACATCCAGGATCAGAAGACAATAACGGTTCTTTAACTACCTAGTAGTACACCGGTCGAAGTATTTTAGCCACTTAAGGTCTATCTCATTATCGGTCCAGCAATTAGGGCTCGTCAAGATAGCCTAATTGTTCGTCAGATTGCTTCCTCGGTGTTAATTAGCAAGGTGATACTGGCCGGCACCTACGATGAACGGCGGGATCGCTTGACCTTCCGCATTGATGGCGTGAATGGTAGTAATCCATTCACGGTTTCCAGGCTGCATTCATTTCGGTTTTACACGCCATTCCGTGCCTGTAACAATCGTGCCGCTTGCAACAACGCCGGCGCAGCATGAAACCAGTCTCGTCAAAGTTATCCCATCGGCTGCTACAAACGAAATATTTGATTAGGCTATAATCTCTTGGTCATTACACTGATTGATGCTGCTTCGCACGGGGGGTTTCTGAAGTCTTGTAGTAGCTGATGGGATAGAGTTCATCTGGTCGGATACTATGTTTCTCAATGATATTCTTTAGGAGCCTAAATCCACTCCGGATAGCGGTCAGATCTTCGCATTTAGCTCTCTAGTAGTCATGCCGACGAGAGAACCACGTCTTAAGGTCTGTGTTGTCTCACAAAGTTAGAAGTCCGGCGCTTGCCTACGGGTGACGCGTCGCGGTCGGCGAGCAATCGGTTAGTCATTTGTTCCACATAAAGCAGTTGCGGGGGAAACCCTCGCGAGTATAGGTCGATAATAAACGGAATTATGATCACTTCCTCTAGATCCGATAGTTTGCGTGATTTTGGGATAGAACCACGCGTGAAAAGGATGCCCTTCTGCCAGCGATGTAAAGTCTAATAGCGGACCTGGTAGAAGCCTGCAGGGCGTCCGAAACTCAATTTTGAGTCACTTTGAAGGGCATGAAGTACAAGAGGTATCCTAGCCTCAATATCTGTGTCCGACATACTTGGTGGTTGGGTAATTGACTGAACTGGAATCCAGTAGGTATAATCCATCCTTACAAATTATGAAGTACGGCATAAGCACAGTAAATAGAGGTTCCCACACGCCTCAGGCAACGAGAGTCACTAATAATTTAAATTAATCAAACACCGGTGGTAGAACGACTAGGAATAGTCATGTCCACTCTATGTTACATGTACTTGCTAACTTGGTCTTCCGTCCAGTCCCAAACCTTCCTCACATGTCCATTGCCACCTTCCGCCTGAGCTTTTGTTGCATCCATAAGATCACTTCGGATTGGCATGAATCGTCCAAAAGGACCAACTAACAATCCCGCAAGATTAGTTTCAGGCCGTACTCATATCCTTTTCTAAGACCCCTGCCAAATACAGAGTCGGGACATAACTTATGACAGCAATGTAATGAAGCAATGAACAAGGTTCTTGCAAACTCACCCCAGCTACCAGTCTTCTCCATCGTGACCTGCGGTGACAGTCCAGCAAAAAGCTCGGTGTATGCACCATAGACGGGCGAATGCGTGAAACTCGCTACAATTCGCCGCATGATAAAGTTCTGGTCGCGGTACAAGTCCGAGTTGACGTTGCCAGGGTTGAGCGGGATGCTAACGATACCATCAGCGCAGTGGCGACGGGCGAACTCGGCGCCATGCAGCCAGTTGCCGGCCTTGCTCAGCCCGTAACGGTGCAGCGCTGGCCGGCTGTTGTGGTAGTCGAGATCGTCCACCGGCAGGCCCACGCTCTTCTCCCCAAAGAACTCGGCCGCCGACGACGAAACCCATACCACGCGTACGGCATCGGTCTGTGCTGAGCGTACTGTCGCTACCAGTGTCGGCGTCAGTAGCCTAGTCAGGAGAAAGGTCCCGATCGTGTTGACCCCGAGGTGAATCTCATATCCCTGCGTGGTCTGAGCTGGTTCAGCACCGCCGCCTGGCGCCTGAATGCCGGCATTATTGAAGAGGACGTCAAGCCTGTTCTCTCGCGAGGTGAAGCTCTCGACCGAAGATTTGATGGTGCGTAAATCGGCTAGGTCAACGTGAAGGAAGACCAAGGCGCCCGTGGAGTTCGGTTCCGCGCGTCTAATGTCGTCTATTGCCCGCTCCGCTTTTTCCTCAGACCGTGCTCCAACGTAGATGGTCCCATTTTTGGAATAGAGCATCCGTGCAAGTTCCTTACCAATCCCAGTGTTGCCACCAGTAATGATATAGACCTGCCCGACGTATGAAGTGATTGACTGTTAGTCATTCTTCCTACAGCGTGGTCTTTCACAGCTATATATGAATAGAAAATTAGCAACCTTACCTTTCCAGCGAGGTCCGGCAAGTTCTTCTCGGTAAAGTCTGGCTCTGGTGGCCGTAGCTGCGTCCATATGCTCGAGAAAGTAGGCATGGGCATCACTCTCAACCGTGTCGAGTGCAATACCTGAGAGATAGATGCCGCAATACGAAAAATTACTATTAGGCAAAGTCAAGTGGCCGACACTCAACTCGAGAAAATAGGTTCACTGAGGATATTTCACCTGATCTTCGTATGACATATTCTCCTGACGCAACTATTGGGGGTAAGATGATAAGATAGAGTTTACATTACGTACCGTTGCGTGTCCTGATAACTAGATCGGAGCGTCGGAATGAGGTTCGGAGCTGATCGACTGAGTTCATACCCAAGACTGCGACATATTTCTTCCGAGCTGGTAGTTAGTCGCCGACCTGCATGTGTCGCCGGCCAAAGAGGTAGTACTTTCCTCCGAGGAACGTAGCTTTACCTTATCCACCTGCTTGCCTCCGACTGGGAGCACTCCGAAACTGTGCAACCAACGAATCTACTTTGGCTATTTAAAATGGGGCACCGACAACTTTAACTTTATTGAGATCGCCCGGGCCGAGAATTTTGTGGATATTCGGAGCGCAAAAATAGGGTTTCAGCATTTAACAATTGGTAAACTGCCGTCTAATGACTTAGCAGTAAGATAACCTTTGTATAGTGGAAGAGGTCTTGATATTGATAAAAAGAGAGATTACGGTTTACTAACTGTAAGATGACCTATGAGGAACTCCTAGTTCTACAATGGGATAATAGTTTTATCAGTCTTCACATACCAAAGGATATAGCGACCTCAATTCTAGATATGTCGGCCTTCACCGTTTTCCCATCAGCTCACATTATCGGGATTGTTTTGATCCTGATCTATCTTTTTCGTCAGTTCTTCCTTCCAAAACTGCTCCCTGGCATACCCCACAACAAGCATGTTACCAGCCGTCTCTTTGGAGATCTCTCTGAGATGCTTGCCTATGCTAAGGAACACGGCGAATATTTTACTTGGCTCGCACAGCAGAACCGTCGACTAGAGAGCCCTGTAGTCCAAGTTTTTATACGTCCATTTCAAAAACCATGGGTTCTGTTGGCCGACTACAGAGAAAGCCGTGACATCATGACGCGGCGTACCAAGGAGTTTGACCGAAGTCGATTCAACGGGGAGATTCTTGGAGGTTTACTACCGGATGCTCATCCCCACATGCGATCTCAGTCTGCAGAATTCAAACGGAACAAATCTTTGATAGACAATCTCATGACCTCAAAGTTTCTCAACGAGGTATGGAGACATCTCCTGGTGACGAGAGTCACTGAACTATGGGTGGATCAAATTTGTGGAGTCTTACCACCGTACAGGTTGAATCTCATCACATCTATGCCTGTATTAGCACCATGGTCAAGCTTTGGCGCACAAAGATGAAAATAGGGCAAAGCAGGCCATTTCCTGCAAATTCAGACATCTTCAATGGAACGCTCGATGCCGCTTTCGCAAGCACGTTCGGCCTTGATGAGAAAGACAGTTCGACCAGCAAACAACTCAATCTCCTCCTTTCCCAGACTGATTCCATTAGACTTCCCGCGAGCGTCAATGATCCTGCGAGATTCCCTCAGGCCTCGCGACCCCAGGATTTTGAGGCTATCCTAACTCTCACGGATCTCAATGACATCACTATCAAATTCCCCATCCCTCGGTTGGCATTCTGGGTCATCAGTAAAACCAGGCGGTTCTGCCGAGCGCTACGGCTCAAGGAAGATCTGATTGAGAGAGGAATCAATGCAGCTGAAGAGCGACTGCAAACTGGGCAGAAAACGAACCGCTCAGCTATTGATGACATTCTTTACCATGAACAAAAAGTTGCAGAGAAGGAACATCGTTCACCAGACTATTATAGTCGACATATCCGCGATGAGGTAAAAACCTTTGCATGATCTAATGTCTCTATTAGGGAGGAAAATACCATTAGCAGCCTTTGAAAGAAGACGAACTGACCGTGCGACTATATACAGATCTTTGCATTCATCATAGCGGGACACGACACCACCGCCGCGACCATGTCATGGGGCGTGAAGTATCTCTCAGATAACACCCAGGCCCAAAACCGTCTCCGCGGAGAATTGCACAAAGCCTACTCACAAGCCGTCTCCGAAGACCGCGAGCCCAGTGTCGCTGAAATCACGGGAACTCCTATCGCCTATCTGGACGCATGTCTGGAGGAGATCATCCGCGTATCCGTGGTTGGCGGCGGCGTGGTCCGTCAGGCGCTGGTCGACACCCAGCTGTTAGGCTTCAACATACCGAAAGGAACCGAGGTCTTCTGTGTGCCCAATGGTCCCGGAATCTTCACACCCCCAATAAAAGTCGACGAGGAGCAGAGGAGCCGCACCGCCCGATATGGTAAAAGCCCGAAAATCAGAGAGTGGTCAGTCGACGATATGGACGAGTTCCAGCCGGAGCGCTGGCTTAGGAAGGACGAAAGCAGCGGTGAGTGGATATATGACTCACGTGCCGGCCCTACGTTATCATTTGGGCTGGGGCCGAGAGCTTGTTTTGGACGGGCAATGGCTTATCTGGAGCTGAGAATAATGGTGGTGCTTTTCCTTTGGAATTTTGTTCTCGAATCATGTGGCCAGGAACTGAGCTCATATGATACTACACAGAGGCTTTCTAGACAGCCGAGGCAGTGCTATATTAAACTCTCGCCAGCTTAATAGGAAGTCTATTATATAACTACTTCTTTTTGATTTATTTCTTATTACTTGGTTTCGTAAATCTATTTTTTCAAAAAGGTTTTTACGCTAACGTAATATATATTATTTTACTAACTTAACCTAATTAATGATTATATTTTTATTTTAGTGAGTATATAGTAATAAAAACAAGTAGTTATAAATAATAGTATATAAACAATACTTTTAAGGACAAATATAATATAACAAAATTAAAAATACAATTAAATAACTAATTAGTTTCATAGAAGTTATATCTATATATAGTTATATCTAGTAGAATTAAAAACAGTAATACTGAAGTTATTATTGTTGGTATTCTCTCTTTATATTGAAATAAATTACTTTTAGTTCCTTACTTAAAATATAAAAAACCTACTCCGAACTTAATTTACTTAATACTTAAGTTCGTATTTATTATAGCTAACTAATTATAATAAATATAACGTACTTTACTAGTCAGCGACGTATATTAATTAGCGACGCACTTTTTCTAAGACGCGCTTTATTCCTAACTATTTAAACCTTTAACACGTAATAACTTAATAACTACAATACTAATTTATACTTGAAAAGATAAAATTATTCTTATTATTAAGGCAATTAGATCGACGCGTACTATAGGCCGGAATCTTAGTATATAACGCGCTACGAAGATATATAATATCCCCGAAAGTACTATATACTATAAAATAAATAATCGACTATACCGCAACCGTATCTAGCCCTAACGATATAAACTTAATCTAATTAAAAAGAAAACACTTCTTTAATACATTATTAAATAGGATTTTAAAGGGTTTCTTTTACAATTTACTAATATAGAAAATATAGCGAATCTCTTACTATAGACGCGGAATAGGACGCCCGTTAAGAAGTATTAGGCTAAGAGGTTTATCGACTCATAGCCGACTTTAAAAACTAAATTTAATTGTCTATATAATTATTAAAGGGCACTTTAAAAGGATCTAGAAGTTATTTCTAAGTAGTTCGCGTTATTAGGTAATATAATAACTAAATACGGTATTAATAACGAGGATCTATATAACTTCGACGAGACTAGCTTTATAATAGGCGTTATTACCGGTTTAATAGTCGTTACGCGTATTAATAGATATAGAAAAGCGAAATCCGTTTAGCCTAGTAATCGTAAATAGGTTATAGTTATTAAATATATTAATTCGAGGGGGTAATATATCCCGCCTTTTATAATTATTTAAGGGTCCTATTACTTTACTAACTAGTCGACGGAATTAAGCTTTCTAAGCGACTAAGTAATTAAACCGATTATTAATAAATAGACCGATAATAAAACTAGCCTAGACTAGATTAAATATTTTAATAAGTATACTCGGGCTTATATAAAAAGTATTTATCGTATATTTATAATCAATAGGTACGAGAGCTATTTATTAGCCGAATTTAATAAATACTATAAATAGAATAGTATTATAACCGTTAGTATACTTCTATATTTATTTTACCTACTCTAGCTATTAAATATTACGCTTTACTTACTTTTAAAACGTATATACGGGGACGAAATTAACTTATTTATTAAATCCTTCGTTAACTATATTACGAAGTCCGAGTTTTTTATTGCCTTCTATAAGGCCTATAATAAGATCTTTATAAATAAAAATATTAAATCCGTTTTTTATAGAGCTAGTATTTTATTATAGGACTTAAAGTATATAATTAAGAAGCTCGATATATATATACGGATACCTATACCTCTTATAACCGACCCTTTAATATTATTAATTTAATAATCGTAAACGCCCTTTAACCACTACGAAGCGCTTTTATAATCTAACTTTATTAAAGGTTAGATCTTAGCTTATTAAAGAAGCTCTTTAATACTAATAATTAAAGCGGTCGACTAGCTAGTAAAGGGTACGTAAATAATAGCGTACTTAATTACGATTTTAATAGATTAAGTATATATACTTTAAGATATTAATATAGCGCTTACTAAGCGCCGGAGAGCGAAAAAGATATACGTTTAGTTTAGAGGAGTACTTAGTATAAAAAAATCTTAGGTTATTTTAAAAAAAAAGGGTAAAAGGAAACGGCTAGCGCTTTAAAAAAGTAATAAAAGGGGTCCTTTAAAAAAAGGTTAGTCAGCTTAACGGCGTTGCGGTATATATAGTAAAATAGGCTATAATATGCGAACGTATTTTAAAAATATAGAATCGTTTAGTAATTTAGATATTAATAAGAGCTAATTAAATTTTTATATTATAGTTATATAAATTTATAAAATATTTAAAAGGTAGGAAAAAGTGCGTCGCTAATTAATATGCGTCGCTGACTAGTAAAGTACGTTAGTTATTAATTAAAGTCAAAGCTATAATACTAACTAAATAGTATTATAGTTATAGATAGCTTCTTTAAACTATTTTTATCTATTCTACCTATACATATCCGTAGGGAACAGTAGCTCTGGAGATTGGTACTGTTCCATAGTAGTACCCTCGCTCATCTTCGGTTAGCCTAGCAAAGTGGGCCTGGATGTCGTTCATAATACCTTCTGTCTGTTCGGGGTCCGATAAGTCCAGAGGCTCACTGCCCTGACCGATACGCTTGATCTGGGCACCAGTGATGAACAGTCCGGTGCCAGGATTGTTTTCATCCCAAGCAGGTTTGACTACTCCTGTAAATTTGCCCGCGAGGAGATCATTCGGCAGTCTTGGCTCCTGTCCAGCAGCCTTGCCAAGACCGACGCCGTCAACCGTCTTCATAGCGTCGACCATTCCTCCCACAGTCTTAAAACCGCCTGTCGTGTAAACCTTGAGTGATTTGAGCGGTTTCACAATTTGCTCGGCAAACTCGATAAAAAAATTCTCCCGCTTCCTGGTACTCTCTCTGTAGTGCTGAAACCCAAGCTTCTCGTAGGTTCCTCCGCTGAGCTCCACGTAATCGAACTCAGCACGTTCGAGGGCTTGGCAGAGAACCGTTGCCTCTTCGGGCTGAAATCCGTCGGCTTGGAACTCAACAGAGTTTATCTTGATACCCACGACAAAGGTCTTTGAGACTCTGTTCTTGACTTCAGTAGCAACCTCGAGCAATAAACGCATCCTGTTCTCGAGGCTACCGCCATATTTGTCGGTTCGCTTGTTGGTGGTCTTACTGAGGAACTGGGTGAGAAGGTAGCCATGAGCTGCATGAAGCTGTATCCCATCAAATCCAGCCTTTTCGAGATACTGAGCTGCGTGGGCAAAACCTTCAATGATGTCCTTGATATCTTCCTCTGTCGCAGCTCGGGGGTTGGCGTAAGTGACACCCATCATCGGGGCGAAAAGCTGGACAGAACTCGCACTGACTGGCTCAGGCTGAATTCTTGCATCAACCTGACGCCCACCGTGCGATACTTGGCCCACCAAGAGACCATTGCCGCTCCTTCCAGCCTCGGCCAGGGCTTTGAAGGCTTCAAAGCGAGTGCCTTCAAAAGGTGCATCCTTGGGAATAGTAGGGTTTCCCCTTGCCTCGAGATGCATATTGTCGATAATGATGTTGCCCGTCACGATCTGGCCCCAACCACCTTCTGCCCAGTGGCGGTACAGAGTTGCGAGTTCTGGTGAGGGTACGCCCCGTTTCGAGGGGTCCACCGGATCCCACGAGCAAAGAGCTTCGGACATGGCAGCCTTTAGAAACCTATTGGGTACCATTCGCTTGGAAAAGGGAAGTTCCAGAGGCTGGCTCAGGGGCTCAGCGCTGGCGTCGGGGGAGGAGTAACGAGGGCGACTGTCAAGACTCATGATGGCTCCTAACTCGATCGATATAGGTATTGAAGATGGATTGACAATTTGATTCAGGGTTATGATCCAAAGTTAATGTATAAGAATTAACAAAAATCTTTGAGAGCGTCAATCTTCTCTCCTTCTTAATGAATAAATACAGATCGTCTTTCTTTGTGTTCGGCTCAATTAATCAGCAATAAGCTCACAAACCCCAGTCCTTGATGTTGAAATCGATCTCCGCAAGCCAAAAGCACGCTGAATTGCTTACAGACGATTATGACGCAACGAGGTAAAACCTTCCCGACTCTAGAATGACAGATCGTCCAACGCTTCGTCCGTGCTGTGTATGCATAGCTACAAGAGCCGGCAATGACTCTCGCAATATGTTTTACTAATCAAGGGTGGAGATATGGCCAGAACTCCTTGGTTCTTCGGTATAGATATTAGGCCGTGCCCTAATCTCGGAGTTTTCGGACATTATTACTTTTCCGTGATTTACAATCATATAAAACTTATCAAGGAAAACAGTTCGCTTTATGCTTAAAAAGGACGTCGAGCACCGGAAAAGGTGCGTATCGTGCCCTTGCCCCCATTTTCCCTCCGAGCTTTTCTCCCATTGTTTTCTTTTTGTTCAGTCCCAATCGGCATCGCTACTCCAGATTGACTTGCGGCATCAACAGAATCATTACCTTAAAATGATTACCGGCGGCTGTCATTGTGGATATTTCAAGTATACATCCGAGGGCGATCCTATCATGTCTGTAGGTGGTCAGTAACCTCCCTAGCTTACCAAATGGCCAAATGTTTATAGTCGAAGCATCCTAGTTTGCTTGCCATTGCGAGCGCTGCAAATAAATGGACTTCCCTTATTTAGCATTTACGAGGTTCGGCTCGTTATTTTGATTCTTCAAGTCGTACTAGCCCGTGATGTAATCGTTATTACTCTTCTTGTCAAAACCGTCGTAGTGTGCCTATATATTAATCTTAGTTGATATAACTATCTCGTTAAGAAGGTATTAGACGGTTCGGAACATAAGCCGACCGCGGAACGACACGAAGTATTTAGCGGTAGCTGAGCGCTTCGTCTTCTTAGCGCCTCTAACAAGAGCATGAAGTTCTTGATAGCCGGTGCCTGCGCCTTGAGTTATAGCGATCGATATCGTTCACTGCTTCCTATCGAGGCTCGCCCCACTAATGGCTTTCATTTTGATAGCTCGAAGGCTTAATTATGACTCCCTTGAGGTCTCTTCGAGAGGCATAAAAGCCTTCAACTCTGCGAGGAGAAGATTATTAAGCTACGAAAGCTTACCGAGATATTATTAACTAAGACGAGCCCAAGATAAGGAGCAAAAGAACTAGAGGATAACGCCGACATCGTTATAACCGTTAGGCATAATCTGCAAAGTATTGTCAATATAACCCACCCCAAGAGCAACATACTTGCTGAAAATAAGAACGTATCCCGCGTTAATACAGCGTCCTAACTTCCTTTAACCCGAGGATCAACGACTTAGATAGCATTAGATAACATTAGAAATCTATTTAAAAGATTGCTAGAGTGCCCCGGCACATCTACCGCTAACTCCGCGATAGCAAGACTCCAGGTTCCCACAAGAGTGTGTTGCAAACCTCCAGACAGTAGCACTAGCATACAAACAAGCCCCCGAAACTGCGATTCTAGCGTTCACTTAGCGAAGGAAGAGAGTGGAAAGGAAGAGAGTGGAAAGGAGGAAAGGAGGAAAGGAGGAAAGGAGGAAAGGAGGAAAGGAGGAAAGAAGGGCTAGCAAAGGGGCTGGGGTAAGACAGTGCCGAAGTCAGGGGCAGGGTCATATTTACATGTACTACAGCAATCATTTAGTAATATAGAACGGTAGTGTTGAACAGTGCAATACATTATGCCACTCCCTCTTGTAGGTCTTCTAAGTAGTCAACCTTAGCCATTTGCTCTGCGGTGTCCATCCTCGGGTTTTTATCCCAAGTTTATTCAGAGTTAATCAGACCAAGTGGCTCGTGATTTGTCTTATCATACCATTTTATTTTTTGCTCTTCCGCGCACAAAGTGTAACCACGGAAATACAACCTGTATACTCAAGACAACTGTGTCGTATTACGCTCAAGATGCCCAGCCAGTAGCGATACGCGAGAACAAGTATCTTCAGTCACATCCTGGAATGCTCAGCAGCTATTCCCAGACAGTTGTGGGGAAAGACCACGCCCAGTGCAACAACCGAAGTAACTAGCCCTGTACTGTGCTGATGTCATGCAACACTTGTGATTTGTTAGATTGTATTTGTCGAGGCGGTCGAGGGTTCCAGTAAACCTACTTGCCAGTCGCCTATAAAGTTCGTTACCGTCCCAGGACAGCATGCTCGCTGGACAGATTCCGGGCTCGGGTTGTTGCCGTTGCTGCAGAAGCCATTGAAGCTCTGGGCCATTGCGGGGATGGCTGCGAAGCATAGAAAGTGTCAGTAGCTGAATGCATACGGCGCGATGGGCTCCTCAGTACCAAAGATGATTGCGGTGAAACGCATATTGATGAGCTGAGGTTGAATACAGAATGTGCTGGGATAGTCAACTGTAGTAGATCGAGGCGGCAAAAGACTGGAATAACAGCGGTGGCTGTGGTGTCTGGAAACGAGAATGGAGGCTCCTGGACGCAGCGTTCTTATACTTGGGGCCTTTGTTTGCAATCTCTCATTTGATGTCGTTTTTCTATAGAAATCAACAGATCCATAGTTTAACATTTTTGGGTATCTTTCGCTATCATCCCTACCCATACCCAAAAAGTCTTGGCTGAACTGTGTTTCCGAGAACGAGATTTTCGAAAACGATATTTCCGAGAACGAGAGTTCTCGAAATAGTTTATCGTCATAAAAATGGATATCTTGGCTATTTCTAATTAGTATTGATGTCAGGGATTTGAAAGAAGCTTGATTAAGGATACCAAATGTGGTGGTAGCTAGTCGTAGAGGTAGGTTGGAAGAAGTTGAGACTGAATTAAATGACATTATAGTTGGGGATAAAATTTTAGAAAACAGCAGCAAACACCCGCTCACGCTTGCAGAGGTCATCTTGAGCACAAGGCTATCCTCGGCATTAATTTTTCATTCTAGGGTTCTACTCGTGACCGCAAGCGAGCTCTGACTACAGACACTTTGAGAGCAGGCTACAAAGTAGGACGTGTCCACAGACAACATTATCGCTACCTCGGCTTTGTAACACAAACTTATATAATACTTCCAAACTGGTTAACTGCTACCTCAATTCTTGGAATCGCCGATAAGTCTTCCTCTATCACAGTTAACTACCGCCCCAGTTACAAATGCATTCTTCATGTAAAAAGCAAGTAAACCTCTGCTTAAACCTCTGGGGTTCTAATCGTCTGCGTGACAGTATCCTTTTTTATTCCATCTAGGAGCTGCTCTAGCTATTCAGCAGGAATATCGCTGAGTAACGGTGTATAAACTGCACTTGGCTGAGCAGTTGACTTGAATTGGCTCAAGGTCTACATCCAGGCCACGAGCAAGTGCTTCGATGCTTCCACCCACACTTGCCGTGACCGACCAGCCTACATCAGGGCGCTAAGACATTCCTCCGCCATTTAGAGTAAAGGAGTTGCGGACGGTTTGACTGAAATACTTAGGAAGAAGCATGGCCAAAATGATTGCAGCGGCAGCTCGCACCATACTCATGGCGCAGATATCCTATACGCTAGTCGCGGAGAGGATTTTAGTTCGAATTATATCGCCTGCCATGTAGACGACGTGATCAAGTTTTCCGTCCTTTGATACATATCCTAGCAGCTCTTCCCGACTTTGCTCAAGTCTGTCGGCACTCGTAAGGTTACAATCAATCCCGCGAATGCGTCGATAGGGAAGCTCAATGCCTCTTAGATGGTCGTGTGATCGAAAGACGGCCTGGTCAATCTTCGAAGGGTTTGAAGAGCTAATAATGACATCAGCTCCATGTTCAAGGACAGCTTCTGCAACAGCAAAGCCTGTCCCGTTCGAGCCCTCAAGAACTAGGACACGTCAATTCTGAAGTTTTTGTATATACTTGGGTGAAGACACGTTAAGAATCTGTTGCTATGTCACGAAAATCCATGGTAGCGGCTCGAATCTTGACCAAACCATCAGAGGGTCCTAGCTCAGGCAGAGACAGATCTGCATCCCACCGGAGGGACTCCCATCTGTTTCGCTAGCCTGAATTGGTGATCTTGCAGCCTTGGGTGGTTCTCACATCACTGGGAGACATGATAAAACAACCAACAGACAGATGTCGTTTGCGTGGGAAGATAGTTGAATGGGAGAGCAAGACTGTCAGGTGGCGACACAAATCAAACATTCAGCGTTCATAAGCCGTCGACATTATGTGTTTCTCCGCCCAGCAAAATCGCTACTAAGCCAAGTTGTGGTAATGATAAAGCGGTGTATGGCTAGCTGTCCCTATCATATAAGACTCGCTGTACCTATGGAGATTCCGCGGAGGTTCCGCAGAGATTCCGAGCAAAAAGCGGACAACTAAATGAGTAATCATCCGCTCTCTGTGCTTCGTCACTTATTTCTACAGAAACTAGTTCATTTCGCTCCTTCTGATCTTGCATTAGCTTCATGAGACGTCATTACTAACAAGCACGTCGTCTGAAAGCGAAGATCTAGGCTCATGGTCCCTCTTAAGCTCTTAATGGAATAGGTCACCACTAAGAACGTTGCTTTGCAATAATAATCAACTTAATACAAAATGAGTAACGATCACTGCTTGACATTTGTACACGGAAATTTGTGTGCCATGGAAGAGCTTGATGATTTTACCACTCTTGTTAGCAAAACTGTCGGATTGGAAGTCCAATTCGACCTCGGGGCAAGGGGCCCGCGCAGGGGCCACTAACAGACCGTACTTACGATAATCGCGGCCTGCCCAACCTGCGGTTGGAACCTCCCTTTTCCACATTACGCAGAAGTTAATAAAGATCAATTGAACTCTTCGTTAACTCACGGTTCGAACCAGAATCTCTGTAATAGGGATATTAACAAAAACATTGCATTTACCCCTTGATTTGAAACAAAATATGACAATTAGGCAAACTCGCAGTAATGGGAAATCCGAAAGTAAGTTTCAAATTCCACCTTGGAGCCTCTTAATTAACCGTCGATGTTGAGGTGGGATCCAAGTGAGCTCCAGTATCCATGCCGTAATTGTTGTTATGGGTACATGCTGACAGGGTCGTCCGTAGATACTCCATAACGTTGTGCTCGTTCATTACCCGAGAATTTGTTTTCAGATAAGGATACTATTGGTCTTTCTGACTACAAAGTACTAGTGCCCCTACTTTAACACTTGAAGAGCCTCTTACTAGGAGCAACCACCCTCTTCAATATCTTAAACTATTAGCCAGCTTTACGGTTTGAAGTAGCCCGTCCAGAGCTTCCGCAACAGCCCATTCGGATCATATTTAGCAGCGATCGCTCGAAGCTTGTCTTGGTTGACCTTGCCATAGCTTTCAATGACACTTTGAAGCTTCCCAGAATAGTTCATGTACTCAAAGCCATTCCCATATCCTTGCTTCTGAGCCATGGCGTCCAGGTCTTTTATGAACTGGTTTGTTCTCATATCAATCATGTCGTCAAGGGCTGCGTCGGACCAAGCCATGGGCACTGACACGATATAGGAAGGAAAATCGGAGGGATACAGGCCCAGGGCATTGCCGCCATTCCTTTGCATTGCTTCAAATGTCGGATTGGTCAGGGGCTGGAAGACCATCGTAACATTGAGCGAGTCACCTCGAGCTTCAACATTAGCCCTGAGCTCGCTAGCAAAGGTGATAAAAGCGTCAACCACACTGCTCATAAAGCTCTCGCTGTTTTCGCCATCACGAATAGACGTTGCGTAAAATGATTGTCTTTCGCCAAAGACAGTTACTGAGGTGGTGCGGATCTGACCGGAAATGTCTGTAATGAGCGTATTGTTGATGAGGGGCATCGGGAGCTGGAAAAGCCCTTTCATTGTATCAAACTCGCCACCAGGTGCGTGCGGAGAGGATAGGTTCATATGAAAGCCGTAAAGTGTTGGAATTGGTTCGCCAGTAGCCATGCCATTGTAAGTCAGGCCGAAAAACATATGCGAGTCCAAGTCTTGTCCCGAATGCAGCTTTTCTTTGACTGTTTTCGTGAATATGTTCAAAGCCGCAGTCGTGTAGTTTGCTGGCCACACGGAAAGCCGACTCCAAACGTCGCCTTGCGCATATGCTTCAAGGTCAAATCGAGTGACAATGCCGAAACTGGAACCGCCCCCACCTCTCAATGCCCAGTACAGGTCTTGGTTCTCCAACGGATTGGCTTTGACGATCTCGCCGGACACGAGCACAACCTCGTAATTGCGAACGTTGTCACAGCCCATTCCTCGTCTGCCGGTGAGGAACGACATGCCACCGCCGAGCAGAAAACCTGAAATGCCGACCATCGGGCTGCGACCGCCAACGACAGCGATTCCGTGGGGAGTTACAGCATCGGTGACATTGATCCACCGAGCACCAGGTCCAACTGAGACAGTAGATCGGTCGGGTGAGATTTGGATATCGTTCATCGAGGCCATGTTGATGACGACCCCATCCTGGATGTTGGATCCTTTATCGAATGCGGTGTGCCCTCCACTCCTGACGGTAAAGGGGCTGTTGCTCTCAGCCACAAGTCTAAGGGTCTTCGAGACGTCCTCAGCGCAGGTCGGAAGAACTATGCATGA
>NW_026849301.1:0-16746 GCF_030867785.1 Colletotrichum acutatum | reverse complement strand
AGGCAACGATCGAGCTTGCGGAGGGCGTTCTCGTGCGCGCGCGCTTGGCGCCGGGTTGCTGGTTCTGGCTGGTGGAGGTAGGGACGCCTGCCGCCTCCTGGCTACTGTCGGATCGAGTAGCCTTGTACAGAGTGTCCGATGCTTTCTGGCCGGCCTTCCGGATCCGAGCCCGCTCCTTTCGACCGGGAAGGGAGACGACGCCGTTTACGACCGAGGGCCTCGCTGGGCAGTCTGTGTGGCCGGCTTGGAAGGGGCCGCAGCAGTTGGGACACTGGGGCCTGGCCATGCAAGGTCCCGTTTCGTGTGAGTCGGAAGGTCTTCCGCAGTTGCTGCAAGTCGGTCGTCGTCCGCAGAACCGGTTGGCGTGGTAGCCCTGGCAGCCGGGGTCATGTCGGATGAGCGTCCTTCGTTTTTTGATGGGCAGAGATCTGCCGCTTTGGTTGAAGAGCCTGAAGGGCGTGACCTCTGATGTGAATGATATGAGCCAAGATATTTCGTTCGTGACTGGGTTGGGCCCAAGGCGGGACGGTCGAGCAAGGACAGGCTTCTGTCCTGTCTGTGCGAAGACCTCATCTTCAACGAGTGTGGCTGGGTCCAGGACGTCCCCGCCAATGCTGTGTAGTTTTGTTGGGCATCGCGGCACAACGTATGTGTGCCACTTGATAGGCGTCTCGACTTGGTGGGCGCCGAGGCATTCCGCCAGCTTTGCCTTACTTGTAAGTAGTCTTTCCTGTATTTGCTTGTTTCGCGGCTTCAGAGAGTAACCTGTGCTGATATGGTAGACGTGGGGAAGGTCCGCTAGCCCCAGGCCAACGGCCTTACAGACGATCTGTCGTACGGCGAACGGTGCGATCTTCCGAGCGGCCGCTAAGCTTTCTTCCGGGACGCGGGCAAAGATGCGGAGGTCCTCCTTCGGCTGCGCCTGCGGCTGATCCTCGGCGGGGAGTGTGGCCTTCGGGCGGGCAGAGCTCTGGCAGCTCTGGCCGCTCCGGGTCGCCGCAGTGGTGTTGCCCGCCATCGGTGCGACGACAGCCGCCCAACTCCGGGCCGCTATTGGGCTTGTCTCGTGATTGATCAGTCTCTTGAGGGTTTGAATGACATAGGCAGTGGCTTCTTTCGCGATCTGCTTTCTAGAACCGTCAAAGCTGGCGACAACGCTGTCGACGGACCGTGCAATGGTCAGAAAGACGTCTTTCCGTGCCTCGTACTGTCTAGCTTCTTCTGCAAGGGCTGTCAAGACGGACCCTGTGGCAGATCCGCTCGGAGCAGATGCGGTAGAGGCTGCGGGCCCCTCGGCCGAGGTAGGGGCGTCGGTGGTGGCATCAAGCTGGCTTCCCGTTAGGCTGGGCCGGGTCGGCTGTGCCTCGGCGTCGCGGCGTCGCTTAGCTCTTGAGGTGGGGTTCGGCTCCGGAGGTGTCCCGGAGCCTGGTTCGGGGTCGGCTTGGTCGGCCGACATCAGTCCGGTGCCCGACGGCGGCTGTGAGGCCATCGCGGATGCGGGCTCCGGCAAGGGGAGGTGAAGAGTTTTCGGCTGTTAGTAATTTGGTGGTAGGCTCACTCATTCACTAACAGCAGATGCCAAGAAAAATTAGGCGAGAGGGAAGTTGTGGCAGTCAAGTAGGAAATGGCATTTACCTAGGTAAGAACAAGAATAGCTCACACCAACTCAAACGAGTTATATCTAGGTACTTTGGAGCTAACTTAGCCATAGGGTCCGAACCTGCGGGATGGCGAGGCTCGCCGATCAAGAAGAACTGGTACTGCGTTTTCAAAGCAGACGAGGCCCGCTTTAATGCAGCCTCCAAACTCTGGATCCCGCAATTCTACACAAGCAAGAGTTTCTGGGGAAGCTCGAAGCCCAAGGAGCTCTGGGGCTATGGCGAGAAATTAATCGCTAAGTACATTGCAAAGTTCGGCTTCAGTGCGAGTTCAACACTTCGCTTCTCGTACATCGAGGCACATGGGCGCACGCTGCAAATGGTCATTCCCACCAAAATGGCCAACGCTGACACTCTGGACATTTACGCCAAGTGCTTTGAGACCAAGTCTGAGCTAATTGCTTATGAGAGCGAGTCCGTCAACTTCTGGGATTGGGCCATTAAGGGGGATCCTGGAAACCCTGGCTAATGCCGAGATGGTTCTGATGGCACATTAGGAAAGACGGTTTCGACGGAAGCATTTTGCGGCATCGCAAGTAATTACTTAGCTACCATCCTCTATAGACATTTATGGTACATAATCCTGCGCTCAGACTGGATCTTTCGATTGAGGTGCACTTACTCTATTCGTATTTCTCTCAACTTTCATTCGCTTGACAATTCAATACCTCAACTGCACGGGCTGCCTTTCGTCCAATTCATAGGAGTGTCTATTATGGAACCTATATCTGCTTCGAAGCATTCATCTCTGGCTCAGTGCAGCCTCAATTTTAGCCCAATACTTTTTCCTCAGCATTCCCTGGATCCAGTAATCTCCCTTGGCATCGCGGCCCAAGATCGTAAATATACTCATCAGAAATGCAGGAGTACCTGCCGTGATTAAGTGCATGTGAACGCCAGTCGGCTTTGTTACCACACGAGGAGCAACAGCAGCATCCGTGTGAAGAGCGACAGACGAACGTGACGCATGCTCAGTCTCCCAGAGTCCATCACATCCCATGGCGCTCTTCATTGCAGTGCCACTGTCAGTGCCAGCATCCTTGGATGAAGTCTCCGATAGACAAGCACGCTCATTTTCGAAGAGCCCATCACAACCAATCTCGTCAACCACCGCGACGGAGAAGTCAACGTTGAAGAACTCGGCTTTGGTCCAGTTAGTACACACAACCATGTGCATGCCCGCATCGCCGAAGAGAGCAGGCAGTCCAGCTTTGCCGTTGCCCGGCTTTTTCTTGTTGGCGTTCTTATCAACCTCCTCCCCATGTGCACGCCGCTGCAGTGCTAAGAGAGCTTCAACCTGCGGCCTCGTGCTCAGCTGCGCGATAGCCTCTCTCAGTGCCTTTGCAACACGGCCAAAGCCCAGTGGACCTTTTCTAACAAGATCTCGCGTGGGCAGTAGGGCAGGAATAGGCAAGATTGCGTTACCAACCAGTGCACCTTTCTCGGGCAATCGTCCTGCTTGTGCCAGAACGCCACGCAGACCCATCATGTTTAGGACAGCAATGGTTTTGCGGCTCTTGGTGGGATTGCGAATGCGCGAGTTGATGATGTTGCGTGTCCACCATGAACAAAGCACATCGCCATCACTCAGAAACGTGGCATTCGGAGTAAATTGAGACTTATGGCCCTTCTCCAGCTTTTGAAGGCTGGACAAACCAGCAGTCTCGGCGTTGAGAGCTTGTAGTGCGTCTTTGCGCAAAGACTTGACATATGCTGCGGGCACACATACTGTCCTGAACTCTTCAAGCGCGTTTCTGTTTAGAAGCTTGTCGATTGCTTGCCGAAGACCTAGCGTAACGAGTTGAACAACTCCAAGTTGTCTTTTGATGTGCTGGTATTGCTCGGGAGGGAAAGTGGATGCTGCTGACTTGCTTGCGTCGTCCTTTGATATCGTCTTGGATGACTCAGGTGAGGTACCGAAAGATCCAAGAGGATCGGTCCCAATCAACGGGATGACCTCGCCATGGCGTCCCTGTAGAGTGAGAGACCATGCGTCAAAGAGATCTTTAAGCCCCATGCAGTCCCACATGATGTGAGAGAAGCCTACTGATACCAAAGTCGCGTCGTTGAACGTGGTGACTTGCAGGCCTATCATCGGTTTATCGCGATAGACGTAGTCTTCAAAACAAGTAGGATCACTTGGATGTCGCATCAAAGGAGAGAAGTCCACACCATTGCCTGACTCCACCATCCAAGGAATAGAACCGTCATTGGAACCAGTAGAATTTGATGGAACTCTGTTTCGAAGTCGGGATGCTAATGGATGCTGCTTGATGCTGATGTTGTTGTGACGGTTGTGACGAAAGGTGATGGCAGGCCGCTTCTCAGTGTATGTATCAGGCACATGCCAATACAGCTTATTCGAAGGCTGTGGATTCAAGTCAGTCAAGCGCATCATAGGGGAAAACTCGTGTCTTTACAGGGGACTTACACCCAACCGCACCCTCGCACCTAGCCTGCGCCAGCCATCTCGACGGTCGAGCAAGCTTTCAAGAGCTCTTCGTAGTTTGGCTGCATCAAGCTGGCGGTCGAAACGGAGCATTACGTTGAGGACAGCATCGCGAGAGTGATGGTCCCAGTAGTCGACCGGGATAATCTTATCGGTCAATACTGCGGGCGGAGCCAATCTCGTCACTTTGCGTCGAAAAATAGACATCTTTCCGCACACTGACTGCGGACGAAGGCCTCAAGCTTCAACTGTAGAGCGTCAAGAACGAAGAAGCCACGCAAATGAAGCGCTGTCTTCTTGATCACCTCAATTTGGACAGCCGTGGCCGAGGTGAGAGGCACAGTTGGAATTGGAACCAGATGACTGTATGGTGAACAGGGGCACTGCGACTTGTCTTGCGAGCGCTCCAATCGGCGCGTACCCTGTGGGCTCCGAGATCTGGAAGGGGACGAAGGATCTAGTTGCATCTTCAGCGGCCCGGGCTCATCCTTCATGCAAGGTGAGGTAGCATTGGTGAACCCCCACAATCTTGTTGATCACTGAATTGCCGTGTAAGCGGACAGTGTGAATCCATTAGAACCTAGAGAAGGGCGAAGGATCCCACGCTGGCAGCTTGGCGAATAGAGCTTCCGGAGATCCTTGTCTTGTTCCAGATGTCGTAACCCCACACCGAGCTCGTAGTTCAGACGAACACGACCCGTGCCGAGACGGAGACGACCTCCGTCGGCCGTTGACTAGATCATACAGAAGATAAGACTACCAAGTGGATGAGAGACAAACTAGGGACATGGCGCTAAAGGATTAGATGCTCCACCTGGCTAGATCCTGACTCCGTATTCATTGAAGTCTCCGTTCCATCAGGCTTACGATAGTGAGGCCAGGCCCAAACAAGCATGTGAGAGCGATATTCCAAGACACTTCTCTACCAATCGACCAAGTGTCCCCCTTTACCCGCATCGTGGGCTGAAGAAATGTTACCCAAGCTAATGCCGCGGCAGTGCCGATGTAATAGTCATATCGGAGAAAGTTGAATGCGCCTTCTGTCATCCCACTAATCTGGGTCTCACTATCCCACCTCTGCGGCAGGAAGAACTCGGCAGGTCGCAGCTGCGCCTGTGGCGAATCTTGTGTAGGCTCCAGCTTGCCAATGGCAGCGGAGACAATAGGTATGAGACCCAAGACATGGATCAAAGCCGAGACTACGGCGGTAGATTTGTACAGTCTTCGAAGAGCTGAGGTATTACGGCTGGGTTCGCTATCCTCGGCAGTGCATTCTTCCAACTTTCGTGCCGGGATGGCTCCCCCCCAAGACATGGCAACCACCTGGACTAAGGCCATCCACGCTGGGAAGTTCTGCCAGACAGCTACAGCGACCTGTCGTGACTGACCAGAGAGATGGTAGCTTGGCAGACACATAATCGCCGACGGGATCAAAAGTCCGATCAGCACTGATGCCGGGACAGCTTTAATGGCAGCCATGGTCGGTAGCCTTGAGTGACTCCTAGGTGGCTGGGAGAGCAGGGACACGTAACAGTATATGGGCATGATGATGAAGTACCCGGCATACTGTATGGCAAGGCCCCAGAGTGCGAAAGGAATGAGATCCCTTGCGCGTCGCGTTCGTAAGCTTTCGACTAGCATGACAGTGAAGACGGCTATGAGAAGCCCCATCCAGTGCCACCCTAAGAGGGACAAAGACTGGGACGAGCCATCGACTGTAGGGATAATGCTGAACTGCAGGTTGGCGAGATACGAGTCCAGGGGCGGGACCCCGGTATAGACTGTCAGGAGGGGTGTCTTGTTGTCTGGGAGTAAGGGCATTGCCGATGCTCGCCTATCGGTGAATAGCTGAGCGTGGCCAGAGTTAATCATGAGATTTGAGACCGCGTAGAGTCCAGCCAGAGTGATGAACGGAAATACAATGTGTATCGATGATGGAGCCATGATGGTGGTGTTACTTGTCGATCAAGTCCTAAAGTAAGGAAGTATGGTGTGAGCAGGAGCCTGGACAATGATGTTGATGCAGAAGCTTCGAGATAGCTAAGCATAGGACACACAAATCAACGTTTATGTAGTAAGAGAATCAGCTTACTCTTGAGACATGGTTCAATACATGGCCTAGTCTACCAGTCTAACGCCGTCACCGCCTAAGACATACTTGTGGCTTGCTTGATCCTGCAAGGATACCCGTTGTTGGGCTTAGTGCTTCCATGGATGATCTGATAGGCACGATCCCCTGCTACTTTTGTGGGACCTGTCCTGCCCATCGTCTTGTTGAACTCGGCGTAAGCATCCGCAAAGTCAAAGTCCCGCAGCACCATAGCCAAGATCACTTTCACCTCCAGTAAGGCTAGTTCCTGGCCGATGCAGTTTCGCGGCCCTCGCTCAAACGGCCGCCACGCCTCCTTATCCGCGGGGTACAGCTCGTCACCAGGAGAGGCCAGCCAGCGTTCCGGGACGAAATCGTCCGGCCTCACCCAGTGCTCTGGTGCTCGATGGATAGCGTGATGCACACCCCAAAGCATGAAACCTTCAAGATTCGTCTTGTCAGTTTCCGATACCGTGAAGCCTGGTCCAGACGCACGCGTGCTGGACACGGGTGGGTACAGCCGGAGAGCCTCCTTGATAACGGCCGATGTATACGCCAGTCGATTGAGGAGCTGAGGGGCCTCGGCGATGCGATTTCCAGTCTTCTGTACGGTACTATTGACTCCGAAGACATCGTTGTGCTCTTGGCGCGCTCTTGACAGGGCAGATGGGTGAAGCGAAAGGAGATGGATAGAATAGACCACCGCGGCGGCTGTCGTGTCATAGCCAGCGAAGAGAAAGAGCTTCATCTGTGAGACGGCGTATTGCTTGAAGGTCGGATCCATAGTCATCTTCTGGCCAGCATTTCCATTGTTCTTTTCCGAGAGTAGATATGTTTCCAGGGCCAGGTCGACGACTGCCTTGCTTCTTCTTGGGACTGTCGTTGTCTTCTCGGATCCGGAATCTCCAAGCTGCGCCTGAGATCGCATTGCCGCGAAGTGCGTCTCCAGCTCGCTCGAGACATACCTATCCATCCTCCATCGATTGTAGCGATAGACAAAGTGCCTTATCGGGTTGAACTTTCTGAAGAGATTTGTCTCATTGGGAGATGGTATCCAGTCGGCTTGGCTGCGAAATGCTGACACAAGATCACAGCCCTGCCTCTGGGCGTTCAAACGAGAACCTCTGCAGTATTGAGTTAGGATTATTGTTGGGACACCTGCAATGTTTTGCTTCAGAGACTTCGGACTCACAATGTTGCGAGACAACTCATGTCCATAGTCAACCGTGACATAGTCTCAAACAATGAGAAGACCTCGCCGGCAGCTGCTCTCTCTCGCAGGATCTCATGCAACACCAGCGTGTTTTCAACGAGACCTGGTACCAGAGTCACAAGATGCGCGGCGTTGAATCCAGGATTGAACACACCCCGCCAGTACCGCCACTCATCTCCCTCCATCGTGACGAGACCGTGGCTTCCGATGAGAGGCTTCAGGAATCCCAACACGCCCTCATGTTTGGGAAGTTGCGGCTCATGCGCCGTCACTCGAGCCTGATCGTGACTTGTGGTTATCACCATCAATGGTGGACCGGTCGGCCACAGATCCAGGTAGAAGACGGCCGGGAGGTCAGGATACTCTCGCCTGATTTCTCCCGCTAGGTAGTGCCCGTGAAAATCGCTTGGAAGAGTTTTCGCGATCTTAGCCGCAAGCCCTAGATGACCGAGCAGGAAATCATGAGGGGGCATCGGCAAGCCTTGTCGTTGGAGGCGCTGGAACATGCGGCGATGGTTAATGAGCTTGACGAGGAAGCGCACTATGAGGATAGCTGCGACTAAGGCGGTGCCTTGCGCAAAGGTCCAGGCATGAAGCCTCGACAATCCCGCGATGCCATACTGTTCTTGCCAATGTTCGACTGTTGAGTTCATCGTGAGTATCGCACGAACAAACCCACGTTTTGAAATCGCTGTATCGGCTATTGACGTTATTCAGAACCCTGAGCCTTGAACGTGACTGCCAGACTTCACTGCCGACGAGAGAAGAGAAAGAGATCACATGCCAGAGCAACTCACTCTCTCATCGAGTTGCAAAGAATCCCATCACATCATGCAAGGCAATGGCTTTCACGACAGTCTTTCCGCATTCAACTAGCTGAATGTCACACCGTGCCAAAAGACGCGAAATTTTGATCTTTTCGGTCAATTGTGAGCACTAAGCTAGAATTGGGTCTTCCGTAGGATTCCCGTTGGCCCGCTGGGAAGGATTTCCCGCCGCTGGTGGCGTTGTAATCCTACCACTAGTGCCGGATCCTTCACCCCTGCAGAGACTAGAAGAGTGTTGCAGACTACCAGCCTCACTTCTTGGCCCTTAGCTTGGATTCTCACATCATCCTGTTTAGGTGGGCTTCTTGTTGCTCGGCATAAACCTTTCGGGAGTCTGGATTCATGGACAACTCGCCCCGGTAGCGGGGCTTTGTGTCAATTGAGCAATCATCTCAGACATGATGCCAGAGGGACCAGCTCGGTAAGAACTTGACTAAAGCAGTCTTAGGCAGAAACGTTTCATTCGGAGGATCAAGGAACGATGGCGGGGCGAGTGCGATATTGTAGCAAGACCAAGGCTCGGTGGAGAGCAATGTCACATCTGGTAAGTGTGGTCAAGGACGCAGACTGACTGACGTTGCAGTCCACATGAACAAGATGGAAAGTGAAGCCAAGCGCAGGACAGCCATTGTTAGCTTGTAGACTCCAATTCTATCCAATTCTAAAAATCAGGCACCCAGTGACTTTCGCTTTTATCGGCAGTTCTTGTAGTGAGAACAGTTCTTCTTGGTTCTCATAAGTTCATGTCTAGACAATTCCATCGTCTAGCATGATCTACCGAAGTACGCAAGAAGAAGAGCAAACATGGTCAGGAATGAAGTAAACATCCACATCGCTTGCCGATATCGATAATTCCTTAAGCCTTTCTCTTGAGTTCCAGCCTCCGTGTACGCAATATCCCAGTGCTGCCATATCGGATGTCTACACATCCACCCAAAATGAATTTGGTTGAAGCTTTCGAGATGCCGGGTCATTAGTTTCTCTTCTGAAGCAATTGGAAAATTGGGAGGAAGATGATCGCGTAACTTACGGGCATATCGAGCTATTCCAGCCATCAATCTGTATATAGCCATTGTGACATGTCTGCCAGACTTTGTCTAGCGATCTTCTCTGCACATCAGCCGTATAACTTTGCTCAGCCTCCAGCTGGACTTCAACTGTGCGGGCCTGTCCACTTAGAACAAGCTTGAGGAAGTTCAGAGCATATCCTGCCACATTTTCACTTGCCAGAATGGCCGACGAGTGACCGCTGACGGAGTTTGGTCCCAGAACCATGAAAAAGTTGGGGAATCCGTGAACTGCTGTGCTGAGGTACGCACCAGGGCCTCCATTTGCCTGCCAGACGTCGTGAAGGAGTGCCCCGTCTCTTCCTTGGACCTTCAAGCGATGGAGGTAAGTCGAAGTCTCGAAGCCATTCGCCAAGAGAATGACATCTGCGGGCTTTAGGATGGTTTCACAGTGGCGTTTCTCGTTGTTGGAAGCTGAGCTCCGCCCTTCTGGTCGAGGACCCAAGACAACACCCTGTGGTTCGATTGAAACCAGAGGTCTGTTCGTAAGTTCCACGTTGGGGAGACTCAGGCTTTCCAACCACCCACCATCGACAATGATCCGCCGACACCCAACGCCGAAATGCGGTGTGAGCATATCGTGGTATTCAGGTGGCACCGTCTTCCGCAGGTGAGTGGAGAGTCTTTTCTCAAACCACTGTCGACGCTTCTTGCCGAACCAGCCCGTGCCGACATTGAGCCATGTCGATTCAGCGTACAGGAAGAGGCAAAGCCGAAGAAACAAGCCAAGTCCAGGTATGGTCCTAAGCAACGTGGAAACAACCTCCATCAAACGCGGAGGAGGTTTTTCAGGGCGAGCCATCACCCACGGTGGTCCTCTCATGAGTTGCGTGATTGACTTTGCAGCAATCTCTGGGCTTGCCAGTGCCGGAACTAGCTGCGCTGCAGTGCAGCCTGTCCCGATTACGACAACATCTTTTCCTGTCAGAGAAACATCGTCTTTCCACTGCGCGGTGTGAAAGACCTGTCCTTGGAAAGACTCAATTCCTGGGATATGCTGCGGCCATATATTGGGCTCGACAAGTTCGCCGGCGCATGTGACTAGGACCTTACACCGAAGGGCCACTTCTTCTGAAGTCTTGTCTTGAGGATTCAGACAGGTCACCTTGACTTCCCACTCGGCATCTTCGTCAATCCAACGAGCACTTGACACCTCAGTGTTGAGCTGGATGTTGCTTCGGATATCAAACTTGTCGCAGACACCGTCCAAGTACTGCTGGATCTCCTGGCCTGGAGGGAACAAGGTGGTCCACTCATAGTTTGGGGCGAAAGAATATGAGTAGAAAATCGCCGGGCTGTATCAACAGTCAGATCCGACGTCACGATCAGAAAAGGCCAATCATCTCGGCCTCCTGACACACTGATCTCACTTACATATCGCAAGCTACGCCCGGGTATCTGTTGGCAAACCATGCCCCTCCAACACCGCTCTGTCTGTCGAATATCCGAAAGTCGTCGGTGCCCAGCTTGGTCTTGAGCATACAACCCACGGCGATTCCAGATTCTCCTGCGCCAATGACGATAGCTGAGTACCGATTTCGCATTTTGATTGAATCTGGGATTTACCTCTTCGCCCTCTGGATTTTCTTCGGACTCGTCCAACAAATTATGGCAACGATGTGATGATTCTTCCTTCCTTCACTTCGGAGGTCACCTCCGTTAGCCCAGCTTTGCGTTATCTGGGCCTATGGATCATCGACACTCCGGAATACCCCAAATCAGTGCTAGGCCCTGCAGCCCTAGGCTGACACGGTGCAACCCAACATTATTATGGCGCGATGGACTCTGCGGGTCCATTTGCCTGTGCTCACAGTGCTTATGCCAAGTATCGTGATTGTGAATGCAGGGTTGCAGACTAGTCTCATTATCTTAGGCAGCAGAACTACCAGCACAGCCGCTGACACTAACTAGCAAGTGTATCCATTATACATATCCACATGTGAACCCATGTCATCTACTATCTTGGTAGACATCGTTACATCGACAGCATTTAGCGATTGCTTGCACCGTGCAAGTCTCGCCTCCTCTACCAGGATTACCAAGTCCAGAACCACTCCCATGGATCATCTCAAGTACGTATGACAGAGGCGGATCGGATTTTCGGCAAGTCCTATTCCCATACAGGCCATACCTGATTGGTAAGGCTGATAGCGTTGTCGTACTCCTGGAATCCTTCGAGACAACGGTAGCCCGTATGACTTTTGATGCCACTCGGGGCAATTCGGCCACTTTGAAAGTGATTGGCCCAAACTCGGCGCAAAAATATGTAACACCCTAACAGGGGATATGATCCTGTCCGATCCGGGGGACACAGTGCCTCTTGCTCAAGAGCAGATGGCCACGGTCACATGCAGTCCGGGTGCCACTATGTATCATCCTTCAGCAAGGTCTGGGCAGCATGTGTGTAAGTCGTCGAGCTCAAACCTGCGCGGGGCAGAACGAAGACTGAATCCACTGAAGTATTGGGAGACTACTGGAAATGGAGCTGGTTCGGGTTTTCGAGGTGGCTCGGCGACCTGCCAACATCACGAGATTTCCAGCTTCTTCCGCCATGGACGATCATGAGATTCCATTCACTCATCAAATCAGACTGATTCTACTAAGAATCAGTTCTTGGCCAGTATTTCACGTTTTTAACTGCTTTCTGCTGGTAATTTTTGGTGTCTGTATCTGCACCTACATCTTCACATCATGCCGTTTCTACCTTAACAGCAAGAAGAACCGCCAATTTCGAGGAAATGAGCCGCCTACTTTGGCATATTGGTTGCCATGGGTTGGTAATGGCATTCAGATGATCAGAGATCCTCATAAGTTCTATGAGGAAACACTGTACGTTGCTTTTCAAGTACTATATGTTGACTTTATGGCCGTTATGCTAATCGAGGTTGCCGTAACAAAAGTGCCAAAAGACCAACAAAAGGACCAGTAACTATGCGCCTAGGTCCCATTTCCATGTACCTCGTTATGGGCGCCTCGAACATCCAAGCAATTTTTCGACAGTCTAGCAGTCTTTCGTTCGAGTTTATGCAGCTGCGGATCGCACACAAGGTCAAAGGTCTTCCAGCCAGCGATGTCGCCCTTCTGGGGATGGACGACTCAGGGGCTGGCACTCTCAACCAGTCTGAGACCGGAGTCGTGGGGAAAGGGCGCATTTGGCACATACTCCATGGGATATACCTCAAGAACCTTACAGAAAAGTCTGCCGTAGACTTTCTGACGGCCAAATTTGTCTTCGAGTTTTCCGAACAGCTCAAGACTTGTCCAGAGGGCGCATCAGCCCCAGCGGTTGTCGGCTTATACGATTTCCTACAGACGTACCAATTCGCTGCATCGACAATCACTTTGGTCGGTCCGCGAATTCTCCAAAAGGGCTCGTTGGAAGCCAAGACATTCTGGGACTACGATGCTGCCTTCATGACACTCATGCAAGGGCTACCAAAGCTAGTGTGTCGCAAAGGCTGGGCAGCGCGCGACCGCACTCTTGAAGCCACCAAAGACTGGCTCGCGGCAGCAACTGCTGGTTGTCCTCTAGACAGCGATGCTGACTGGGAAGAGAACTTTGGTCACAGGCTCGTGCGTGAGCGGAATGCTGCACTCGCCGACTACGGTATCAGCTTCGAAGGACGTGCGGCAATGCATATGGGCCTGATTTGGGCGTGAGTGCTGTCTCTCCTAATCTCTTCTAATCTCCGATATTTATCTGTTGTTTTCCTCCATCGTCATCTGCTAATTTCTACTGGTGAATAGCATCAATGCTAACGCCGTTCCTATGACCGCCTACATGTTATTCGAGATGGTCCAAGACCCGCAACTCCTCCCAAGAATCCGCGCCGAGGTCAAGACCGCCTTAGTCGTGGGTACGAATTCGACATCGGTATTCGATATCGATATCACGAAGCTAGCGGCTCTGCCTTTGCTGAATTCCGTTTACAACGAGTGCCTGCGTCTGCGCTCGAGCATTCCCATCTCGCGGCGTCTGCGGCAAGACATCGAGATTGACGGATACACACTCAAGAAGGACAACTTCATCCTGGCACCCAGTTGGCTATCACACATCGACGAGGCAGTATGGGCGTTCCCAGGCCACCCAGCACGCACCTTTTGGGCCGAGCGTTTCTTGCAGCCAGAAATGCGCAAAGTCAAGCTGGGCGACTACTGTCCGTACGGTGGTGGGAGCGTCATCTGCCCTGGTAGGTTCTTCGCCAAGCATGAGATTCTAGCGGCGGTTGCGATGATGGTCACCACTTTTGACATGGAGTTCGTGCGCTGGTCGCGTTTAGATGGGTCACCGGCGGACAGAGGTCCGGGCATGGAGGGGGCGGAGTGTCGAGGTGTTGTAAGTCTCGATAGAGATGCTACGGTGAAGATGCAGAAGCGGAAATTGCTATGAAAGCCTTGTCGTGTTACTTGAGTGTAAGTGGTTGGCTATCTGATTATCAAACATACATGTATTCTCTCGATGTAGAATCCGAATTACCAAAAACGAGAGCGACTTATTCCATGGTCCGCCGATGCGTCGTCTAATACATCAAAGATACAGGATGACAGCGATGATGCTATCGAAGTACACTCAGGGTTGCCCCTTGTTTCCGTGACTCCTCGGTTTCAATTGTCTTTGCCCATGTATCATCTTCCATCTCCTTTTGAGAAAGCAGCACATCAAACAAACTTTAGAATGCTCCGATAATTTAAGGTTACGGCAGTCCTAGCGTCCGGCCGTCTCAGCTTCTGACTTTACCATCCGGTCATAACTAACAGATCGTCGACTCCATGAACTTAAAAGCTAGCATGCTCCCATGCCCCTCTTCTACGGACGAACAGATGGGATCGGTGTATTGTGTCATTCGCTTTAGTTCTCACCTTCTTTATCCGAGGTTCGTGGCAAGATGGTCCGAAATGTCTTCAATCGCAACGCCAAACATGCACAGGCGCAAGCGGCTCAGTCTGAGGCCCCGGAATTTGAACCAGTCACATGGTGGAAGGAACCTGGTCTGAGGAAGTTGTACTTCTGGTGTGGTGTCTTGATGATGATGTCTGCATCGACAGGCTTCGATGCGTAAGCTCCCTCTCTTGCACATTGAGTCCAGAACCTCAGTGCACAATAAGATACTAACGACGAAGGCATGCAGGAAGCTTATGAACACTTCGCAAGTCATGGATCAGTGGCAGAGCTCCTTCAATCATCCTGCAGGGGGAAGACTCGGGCTCATCGTCGCCATTCTCGACGTCGGATCTCTTTCCAGTTTTTGGATGGTGTGAGTGTGACCACAAGACTCTAGCTGCCATCCGTTGCAAGACTTCTGCTGAACCTGAATTCACATAGTCCATATTTTGCAGACAAGTACGGTCGAAAGATGCCTATCATTATCGGTTGCGTCATAGAGACCATTGGGGCTTTCATAGGAGCTTTGTCAAACAGCGAAGGAAGTAAGTCTGCCTTTTGAGATGCAGGTACCGTTGATTAGTCCTAGTTCTGATTCTTGCATGAAGTGTATATGGCCGGACGCTTCACCCTCGGCTTCGGAAGCTCATTCAACGGCGCCGGTCTCCTGATAGCCGAGATCGCGCACCCCCAGCACCGGGCCAAGATCTCCGCCATTGTCAACTGCATGTACGGAGTTGGATCGACCAGCTGCTCTTGGCTAGCCCTAGCGACTATCCGAATCATGGGCGACTGGTCGTGGAGGTCGCTCACCATACTTCAGGCGTTCCCTGGCATTTTGGTTCTCTCGCTCATCTACTGGATCCCGGAGTCACCTCGCTGGCTAGTCGCCAAGGAACGTTACGAGGACGCTGAAAACATGCTATCCACATACCACGGCAATGGGGATAAGACAAATGAAACAGTGGTATTTGAATTTCGAGAGATGAAACAGACTTTGGCTCTTGAGTTCCAGGATAAAAAGTCCAGCAGCTATTTCGACTTTGTTCTGACTGCGGGCAATAGGTATAGGGTTTTTTTGTTGATCTCACTGGCGATGGTGTCTCAATACAGTGGTACAAACCTCTTCTCCAACTACGCCAACAAGATTTATGAGGGAGCTGGCATTCGAGATCAGACAAACAAAGTTTTGGTGAGTATCTAGCTATCTCACTTAGCATACACTTCCATCTTGAAGCATTCTGACGACTCATTTCCAAATCGAACAGCTCAGTGGCGGCCAGACGCTCTTGTCTCTCTTCGTTTCGGTATCCTTCTCATTGTGCATAGATCGCTTCGGTAGAAGACCACTATTCCTCACAGCCACTACGGGAATGGTACTCATGTACATGGGATGGACCATCATCAGCTCCCAGTTCGAGCGGACTCACGACCTTGCCCGATTTGGCTACCCTCAAATCGCCTTCATCTGGCTCTTCAGTCTCTCGTATCAGATCGCGTGGACCGGGGTCATGGCAGCCTACGCGTTGGAGATCATGCCATATAGTCTCAGGGCAAAGGCCGGCGTCATATCAACTATTTTTGTCAAGGGTTTGATCGTCCTAGGAAGGTGAGATCACGTAATGAGTGAGGTTCCCAAGCTCATATTCAATGCTAATGCGACGTGTTCTTCAGCTACACCAATCCCATTGCGTGGGATAACTTCACAGCAGCCGGTCATGCATGGACACTGGCTATGTTTTACACCGTAAGTGACCCTCGCCTTGTGGTCAACTTCCTACATTGCCTCAACTGATTTGTCTGTAAGATCCTGGACTTCTGCTATCTCTTGTTCGTATATTTCTACTACCCAGAAACAAAGAACCTCACTCTGGAAGAAGTTGCCAAAGTCTTCGACGGCGATGAGGCAAAGGTTGCAAGGATGGATATGGAGGACGTCAAGAATCAGGTGGAAGAAGATAAGAAGAGGCAGAGTCACGTCGAAGTCATCGCCCTATGACTGATCAAGAACCTTGAGGAGATTGATAAAGAGTCGTGATCAAGGTTTGGATGGCTTAATCCAGTAGAGAGTACTTTTCTATTAAGGAGAAGGTTAGGAAGGTTTTCAGAGTGGGAGGGGCAACGGCCATTTTGTGCATCACGGCCCGCGAAAGTGTCCGAGATCTCCGGGAATCGAGGAAACTGAACAAAGACCCAAATTAGTCGACTAAGCTCAAGCGTAAGGTTACATTACGGCCATAAGATCAAAAGATAGCTTAGAGCTCGCAACGGGCATTGCGTCCCTTACTAGTTACATTCCTCGATCCGGTCCAGGCCTGCCTGTGACGATTCGGGCCGTGGCCTGGACCATAGCGGGATGAAATACTCTCATAACCCCGAGGAATGTTCCGGCCTCTGCGAGGTGACGAAGGACCCTTACTGACAGCATCGCAAAAGGAAATACGTCTTCATTAGCCTCGATCCTCGATTACCTAATCGCTCGGGAACCCGATAGCCGAGGAAGCCATTCTTCAGTCACACAATAACCGTGCAACCGCAAACGGTCATGCGAGTATCTCGCC
>NW_026849300.1:0-16765 GCF_030867785.1 Colletotrichum acutatum | reverse complement strand
TTAAATAAAAAAATTATGGATACGAAGAAAATATATAAGAACTATATAATAACTTTTAGAACGCTTAATAGTTCTTTAGTAATTATAAAAAAACGACTAGGCCTTAAAAGGCTCGTTTATAGCTAAAAGCTCTAAATCTATAAAACTAATATTAAAAAAAGATTAATTAGTTTTATTTAGAGCACCCTAAGTAGCTAAATCTTTTATAATACGTATTTCTTACGCTTTTAAAAACCTTTTTTCGGCCTCCTATTCTTTAATAAACTATATTCTATAATAAATAAAATCCGAACTACGCTTTTTTAAAAACCTTTTCTATTTCTTTAAATAAGATAAACGACCTAAAATAATTACTAACTAAGTCTATAATACCTCTAAAGCTTTTTTAGCCTTTTACTTTTTATATTCTACCTTTTTTTATTTTTTAAAATAACGATTTACTATAATAAATTAGTATTATAAATAATAAATAAAATAAAAACTTATAAACGTTCGCTATATTATTACTATTATAATTCGTTAAACTATAAGTAACGCACTTACTATAACGTTTTAAATTAAATAAATCTATTTTATATACGCAATTATATTAAAAATAAAAAGAATATAGTATTACGTTATAACCTTTATACTCTATAAAAATATTAAAAGCTTAACGATTATATTTAATTTTATTATAATAAGTTTTACGAAAATTAAATTTTTAAATACGACTTAATATAGTATTAGGATATTATAAAAATAAAATTTAACGGACCCTAACCTAGGTTACGACTATTTATTTATAGGTCTATAGAACTAGATTTTTAAAAAAAGAAGCTAATATTATAATTTAATATATATAACTAACCTAAAAACTAGCTTACCGGCTATAGTAACTAGGCGTATTATATATATAAATAAAATAGGGATACGACTACTCTTTATAAAACGAAAGAACTATAAATAAGTTATGTAATAATAAAATAAAATAAAGATTATTCTAAATTAAAATAATTTAATATAACTTAGGGGCTAAACGATTATTATAGATTAGATTAATCGGGAATAACTTAAAAAATAAAAAATATATTTAAAAATAAGATTTATATATAATATAGATTTAAGCCGGGCTTAAAAATAGACTTTTTATAACTTTTTTAATAATTAATTTAGTATTAGATCTTACGATCGTTTTTAATTATTTTTATTAAAAACCCTTTTTAATAAAACTATAATTAATTACTAAAGCTTTATTTACTTTACGATTTATAGATATAGCTTTAAAAAAGTTATTTATAACTATAATACTGTTTATTTAGCTTTCGTAGCCTTAACTTTTATTAATATATTTACTACGACTAGCTAGCCGTAATATAAAGGTAAGTAACTTCTTAGGCTGCCTCTAACCTTTATAGCTAACCTTTATAATTAACCTTTTTAGCTATTATTATTATATAAAGAGTAGCTTATTTATCCCGAATTATATAACGGTTTTCGTATCGAAATTATTATATTAAGTTAAATACGTATTTAGGGTATATTATACGTATTATATTATTAAAAAGTATACTATATTATATAATTTCTTTTAAAAGCTTAATCCCGTTAAAGTCGATCTTTTATACTTATAAAGCCGGAAAAAAACTACTATATATATTAAAAGAAAAGTTTAGTATATATAGTTTAACGTAGTAAGTAAATATATTCTTATAAAAGAATATTAATAAAAGTATATTTTTAAGGAAGTAAGAATTTAAAAAGGAAGAAATAGTTATATATATAAAGAAAATATATAAGTAAAGAGAATAATATAGTTAAATTATTATATAAGAAGTTACTTACTTAACGAAAGGTCTAAGTAAGTAGAAAAACTACCTATTTTTAAACATAAAAACCATTTATTAGAATACTTAACTACTTATTAATTCTGATATAATTAATAAATGTATACGTAAGTAATCGCGTAATTTTAGTGCGGAATATCTCTTCGTGAGTAATCTAGCTTATTATATTATTTTTTAGTACTTTTTATTGTTTATATAAGCTTATATAAGCAGAATTGTTTATATAATTGATATAAATAATAATTTATAAAAATTATAAATTGATATAATATATAATATGCTTACGTAATATGTAGAATAAGGTAAACAATAAGGTAAACAAATTTACTTTTATAACAAAAACTAAGTATATTACGCTTTATACCTAACTACTTACTATGAAAAGCTTATAAAGAGTAATTTATATTATTTATATTCAAAAGTAGTTTAATTTAAAAACAAATAAGTTAAATATATAAGAATCTAAATAGTAATTAACTGTAGTATAAAAAGCTATTTTTTTAAAAAAAAGATTTAGACTATTATAAAGTTTTTATTATATAATCTTTTTATAATAATTAAAATATAAAAATAGTATATATAGTATTAAAAAGTCAGTTTTAGACTTTTTTTGATTATATTTTTACTATATAATTAATCCGTAGTTATGAACTTTATAGGAAAGATAGTTAAAAAGATAAAAAAAAATTAAAAAATTAGCCTATTAAAATAGTGAGAGTATTTATTGATACTATATATGAATACTATATAAATAATATCGAGAATCGCCCGAGTAGCTAGTAAAGACAGAACTTTAAAACAAATATTTACTATATAAATCTAAAAATTAATAAAATAGTTATTAGTAGGAGTGGTATAGTAAAAATGCTAGTGGTTAGAGAAATGGTAGGTGTATTAAAACTAATGGGTCCCTACTGTACCAGATTGGTGGAACTGGGTTGTTATTGGAGCTAGTTACCGACTCAGCAGTGCTTTTCGGTGGATTGCTTATTTCCCTGGATTCTGGGGTTCCAGAATTATCTTGTCTACTGGGTCGTGTGGAATTATTTCCGACATGACTCTGGATTTATCGTGGGCTGGTAACTCGCGGGAAATATTGCTGCAGAGCTGCATGCATCGGCAACCAGTTTCCGAGGTCTTTGATCCTGGGGACATTGTCTTCGCTATCACTCACTTTGAGAGTATAAGTTCTAACTTTTTCACAGGATGTATTGAGTGAATGCTGCCGTGATTTGAACTTACCGTTGTATTGTTTACGCAATTGACTACCTGCATCGGCGCCTTCTATAGTAGTTGCTCGAGACCAAAGACCTGGCCGACTAGCAAGGAAGTCATGAAAAGCCTTGACAACGCGCAGTCAGAACTGTCCCACCGGAAGCATGCCAAACGTCAAAATAGAGCGACTTACACAGGGCATAATCTTGGCATCGGAAACTTACACTTGCCCTTATATTGATAACCTCCCCCGATTGAGGCATGTGTTCCCGCCATTCAGGATGGCACATGGCATTTGGTGGATTGAGAGCTGAGACTTCTGCAAAATCGCCGCCTTTAAGTGGAAGTTCATCGTGAAAAAGTGAAGTAAAGAGTAATTGCCAATCCATCTGTGTCACTACGAACAATGCGCTACCTTACTTAAGTGAGGCAAGGTGGTATACATCCCTGCGACTTCTGCAGTGCTGCCTAAAATGGCCTACCCCCGCTCCATACATTGGCAAGCCTATCTTTCTGTGCTTGTTTGACCGCTTGCTTTGGGTACACGCCTAACAAAACGCCAGTTCTCATGGTCCAGGGCATCATGGCTCTGAGCACATTTCCCTGCTTCTTGTCTCTTCCATTCGAGATTCGGCGAGAGATCTACTGGCTTGCGACCCTGCCACGCATCGTGAATGTTGAGGAAAAGACAGATATCGGCTTTGACGAGTTCAGAGAGATTGTGAATACACATCCGGTGCAGCTCCAGGTCCACTCTGATATCGAGTTCTTCAGCGTCAATTGGGCTGCTGAAATCCAAAGGCGCATACGAGATGGACGTAGCCACCGCCAGACGACCTTAGAGGAGCACGGCTTCACTGGCAGCAAACCCATCCCGCAACCCTGGATTCCGTCCGCTCAGTGTCCAGAAATACCCCTTGCATGGTTGGCCAACGAACCAAAGGTCGCGTGGGAGCTCATAAGGGAGGGCTACTTATACAGCAAGGCCCCGATACCACCGTTGCTACACACATGCGCCGAGTCTCGCGGCGTGCTTATACGGGATGGCTACCGCCTGGCCTTTGCGACGCGGACAGCCGAACCACGAACGTGGTTCCACTTTGATAGGGATACTCTCTTCCTCCCGCAAGCCGCCTACGAGGAAGAGGACCGTCCCGAGTTGCTGAGCGGGGGCCCGTGGGACGTGGGCCAGTTCACGGCGGCGGATCTGCGACAGGTGCACAGGCTGGCGCTGGAGGGTTCGGCGGCTGTGCTGTATGGCGCGGATAGAGCGGCGCCATGGCAGAGCGTACCAGCGACCGCGTCGGTGGCCGTCTCTTTACTGCTGAGGCTGTTGGGGTCTGTGGAGGAACTTTGGTTTGTGGAGTGGACGCGGCGTGATGTGGAGCATTGGGGCGTGTTTGAACCCTGCTTGACGCCACTGCGGCGGAGTTGGGAGGTTCCGCCGATGGTGGAGGGGAGTGCTGTTGATGTGGCCAGGAGAAGTGGTGATTTTGTGGCGGTGAATGTTGAGCTTGTTGATATGACTGGGCCGAGTTGCTTGTGTGACGGCGCGCTTGGGGGTCAGTTTCTTCGGTCAGGGTTTGGGGCGTTGCATTTTGTGAGATTTATGGAGGACCGCCGAGAATCCGGGGCTGGGGCCGGGACCGAGTCGGAGGCGGCATCTTATAGTGGGTATCTGCGACGGCTTCGACAGGTATTTCTCGAGCGTCAGATGGCTGGGATTCTTGCCAAGGAGCATCACCGCGAAGAGGTGCAAATGATGGACGATGGCATTGATACGGGGTGTTGGAAGATACCAGAGACAAAGCTTGTTCACGTCCTGCCGCGAAATATGGTCCAGTATATCTACGAGGAGCGCCAAAGTGTCGTGGCGGGGTTGAAAGCATTGCAGACGGAATGGGCTTATTTGACGAAGCAGGAGGTTTGCTCAGTGGGCATGGGCGGTGAAGCTCTACGTGTAAATTCTTCTGTTTCCGAAAGGCAAGCATTCGAGGACAAACACTGGCCTCCAAATGGCTGCCCGCACGAGGATTGTCAAGGAACATGTTATTTCAGGAGCGTGGAGGATAGAATCAAGAAGTGGTGGGTGCAGCATGGGCCAAGTCTGTGACGCTCCTGGCGAGTTCACTTACATGAATCCCGTAGTACGTATAAAAGCAGGCACAAAGAAGGGAGACTATCTTGAGTGCAACTGTAGAATTGGTGCGCCAAATGGAACTTGCTGAACCTTTGTCACTCTGACGAAGTCTGCGACATGCAGAGCGCGTACATTAAAGAGGCTTCTCAGACTCTATCCTCAGGTATTGACCACACCCACCTTCGACAGTCAATACACAGTCAGGGCACGAGTTTAATAATTCTAAACCCTTCTCGAAGAGGAAAGCTTAGCTTAATACTAGACTCTACGTGGCTCCATATCCCCGCGTCTTGGTGGTTCGTGACCCAACTGTCGAGCTCGGGACGCTTTGCATATAAGAGCTCAAACAGCCTCGCAATTCTGTTCTGCTGCAGAGCCCCCATTGAGTTTCTTGGCATGCGCTGTGCGGCAGTCTGTGGGTCAAAACGGGCGAGACGGATTTTGCCTTTCCAGCTTTAAGACCCCAACCTTTCGGATCGCTGTGTTGTCCGCCATTAGGGGAAAGTCTATTACATCACTTGGACCTGCCTTCTAGTAAACCAATTGAGAAGCTGGCCAGACTCAAGTTGCGTGAACAGTGAGATGGGTATATTGGTCGCAGAAGCCGCGCCAAATCACAAGTGTCAAAGCGGCACTTCTAGCTAAATGTTGGACGGCAAGGCGGTCCATCGATTCAACCGCTCATCGGACGACGACAGTGTTCCAAAGTTCATGCGGCCCACCACGTTGGGGAGTCTAGTGCCTGTTCAATAGCTTCGGTTAAAGACAAAGAGGCATTTTCGAGAGCAAAGAGGGAAAGAAGCCAAATAGTTAATGATTCCAACAAATAGCCAAGGAGCATGAGAAGAAACCTGAGACTGAATCCGAACCAAGCAATAAGACCCATTGAGAAATCGGCAGATACTCGGCAGAGGCCGTTGTCGTGGAAATAACGGCGTGGCGTTCGGGGAGGTTACCTAGGTAGTCTACACATGAAGCGTAAGATGACATGTCCATAATTGACCTGGCGGGCTGAGAGATGGCCAGGGAATCCATGACACCAGCTCCCGCCGCAGGCAGGTTGACTTCGTTGGGGGAGGTGGGAGATCCCCCTCTGTCTCGCACCTCAGATCGACCTTAATCTGACTTCGCCTTCCCACCTGTACTACCGCACCCAAGGTACCCCACCATCTTTGACTAGATGAGGAAAGACTGAGGTCATCCCGAGGTCTACCGTGCTTCAAACCCCCAGCTAGGACCAGGTGCCGAAAACTTGTGTGCTCATGTGCCGTGTTCGCTTGCGAAATATCAACTCCAAATGCAGCACATGGGCAGGTTTCCGGAACCGCTCTTGGGGATTTGATTGGCTTCCAAGATATCCTTGGCCGACACCCTAGATCGACAACGCATGGACTCAGGAGACCGTACTCATTTCGGAGGTCCATTTCTCGACGGAAGGCCGCTACAATGGCCGTCGGCAAGGAGACAAAATAGGCATCGCCAAGCTTGGGGCGCATGTTTGCCATGACTTGAGCTGGCCCGGGTTCCGCCTTGTTTGTGGGGCTTACCAGAGCAGAGAAAGGTTGTCGATGCAATCACCTTGAAAAGCTCACCTGTTTCAGCGGTCGAGATGAGTAAGATCTGGGCTGTCATAAATCTAGCTTTGGGGTGGGAGGCTTCCCAAGACGGGGATGGCTAGACGACGTGGCAGCCCCTTGGCGGGATGACGACGGGGAACAGTCGTAGTCGCGTAGCTTATTCGCTTCCTTCCCCCTCCCTGTATTATTGTAAGTCGGTTCACGCAAATGACATGGATGTGCTACTGGCTTCCGACGGCACTTGGCCGCTTGGCGGCCGTCTTTATTAGACAGAAGGGGCTGCCGTTGGTTTTCCATCCACGAAACTTCCCACGAATCTTCCCACACTCAATCACCATAGCATATTGACGTTTGTCGATGAAAGGTCGTAGTTGGAGCCCTATCGGGGCTCGCCGGAGGGGGCTGAAGTCGTTCACCGCACGGATGACACTTCGGCTTCTGGCAATTGCTTCCGTCGTTGTCATGTATCATTTATTGGACCTTCATTTCCGCTATCGAGAGGATATGAGAGTCAAATATCTCCCGACGCAGTTCGACTCCCTTTCGGATTATGACGAGGCCATCCTTTCAAGCACCAGATGGGAAGTCGATTCCGATACCGCAAGTTCTGGACGTGGCATCTTACTCGACAACCGGCGCCATTGGAAGAAGCTTGGAAAAGGCAGGGAGGGTGAAACATTCACATTCAACAATACTGTCATCAAAGTCTACAACGAGGAAACCAGTCCTTTTCGGAATTGCATTCAAGGCACAGATGCGTCTGCGAGAAGATGGCCCACAGAGATACCTGCGAGTCTGATCATGGGCGGACGCAATGACGGCTCGAAATTACTGGACGATGAGCGATACAGAGAGCACTTCGTCCCTGTCAAAGACTACTTTTTGGCTGCTACGGAACCGTTGGGGACACCGAGATGGCACTTCGTCTCTCCGTTCCTCAAGTCAGGCACCCTTAAACACTTGGCGAAGAAGCTGCGTAAATCTAGCAACCGGCACTCATATCGTGAGCTCGATCAAATGTTCAGGCCATCTTTCGAGTCGCTCCTCTCAGCACTCGATAGCTTGCACATGGCGCACGACCTGTGTCACGACGACGTCAAGCTAGAAAACATCTTCGTGGCATCCGAGCATGATCCTAGAAAGTGGAAAATCGGCGACCTTGGCAACGCGCGCGAGCCCGATCACCCATATCACTATACGCCGCTGTGGGTTGCGGACACGCCTCAGCTTCGCGACTGTCGCGCCAACGATGCGCTGCGCCTGACGAAGGCGTACTTCCAATTCCTTCGCGCCTCGAGCGGGAACCCCGACGCGTTTGACGAAGCCTTGATCGGCGGTGTTGATACACTGAGCAGATTCTACTGGGTAGTCGCCCGCTCCCTGACGCCGGTCTCGGCGGCGCAGATTTGGCAGCTCTCGGCTGTTTACCCACCCCAATTGGTTGGTGATAAAACGCCGTGGATGACGATGCAGCCTACACAAGTTGGGTTTTCTCGCGGCTGGGCGCCAACGGCCGAGGCCTTACTTGGTTGGAAGGGGTCCTTGAGAAGTGCCGTGAAAAAGGAGCTGAGGGTTGGAGCCAAGGAGAGCATGGGCAGACTTTTCGGATTGACCCGACTTTTGGGAATCCCAGTTGAAGCTTGTCAGGCTACCTGAGGCCTCGGAATTGAGCCTCAGGAATGGATTGAGGAGTTTGAAAAGGCTTAATATTAAGAAGAGGCCAGAGTCATCGTAGATACCCATCGTTGCGGAGAACAGAGATACGCAAACGCACAATTCCTTTTCTTCCATGAGCCTAAAATAGGGGATGTCTACATCGAAGACTACTGTGATAGAGAAAAAGGGCCTCAATTGAGTGCCAGGGAAACTTTCGTCAACTACTAAACAACTATCGAGAACTTTCTTCTTAGGCATGCTGTTCGGTATACCTCGTTCTAGAGGTGATTGGCCCACTTTTCTTTGTAAAGCTTTGGAAAGGTCGGCCGAGATGACTGAAAACAGTAGCAAAGTGAACCTGGCAAGTCATCAATAATCAAAGCCTCTAGACCCAATTCACATGGACTCGTAGTGCTTAGTTAGGTCAATAGGCGTTGGGGCCGGGGCTCGGGTCCGTCGAACCTTTCAATGTAAGTAAATGGATGGATGGGTCCCCTTCTCCCCACTTGTTCTTCTGGTTTGGGGGAGCTCGGCCGACGACTCAAGTATTCGATGACCCACTCGGTCGAAGCTGAGTCTCGCAATGTTATAAAAATGAGCCTCTGATCTTCCAGGAGGACTGGAAATTGCTAACGGAAACCGCAACTTCATGGCTCTTTCATTTCAGATGAGCCACGTTGATCTTACCTGACTTTCGGCTTCCATACCAAGCACAGACACGAAGGCTCAGCTTGACGACACCACAATGTCTTCCTTGGGCGGCCGAAAGAAAACACCGCTCGATGCTATCGTCCAGGGCAGCACTATGCAAGCAATGCCCACATTTTCCAACGTTGCCGACAAGCGCGCCTTCATGCTGGATCACATGGCACATGCCTTCCAATGTTTTTGCGCGTAGAGGCTACAGCGAGGGCATGGCCGGGCATATTTCCCTTCGGGATCCAGAGTTCCCCGACAGATTCTGGCTTAATCCGTAAGAAGACTCTTCCATTGAATTCTCAAGATATAATTGCAAGGCTGATCTATCTTTACAGCCTCGGCGTTCACTTTGCGTTGCGAACCCCTGACGACATGGCCTTGGTGAACGAAAAGGGAGAAGTCATTGGAGGAAACACATCGCGTCCAGTAAACGCGGCAGGATTTCTCATTCACTCTGCGATCCACAGGGCAAGGCCTGATGTTGTTGCCGCGTGCCACTGTCACTCCAGATTCGGAAAAGCTTGGTCAGCATTTGGGCGCCCCTTTGAGATGTTGAATGGAGACACCGCCATGTTTTATGGAGATGCTCAAGCTGTGCTCACCAGCTATGGTGGTCTGGTCTTTGAAGAAAGCTTGAGTGACCCTGTGGCATCGGCTTTGGGTCTAAATGGAAGAGGGTTGATCATGCAAAACCACGGCTTGCTCACCGTCGGCCAGAGTGTTGACGAGGCCGCCTATCTCTTCACACTGATGGAGCGCTGTTGTGAAATACAGCTACTAGTTGAAGCAGCTGCAAAGGACGGCCTCGAAAAGAAATGCATCGATGATGCTACAGCTAAGCACACCTTCGAGACAAGTAGTGATTCGGTGAGTGAAAATACCCTCCTGAAAAACCAAACGTTTATCTGTTAACTATTTTGCACTAGGATTCGCTGTACTGCGAGTTTCAGCCCGAGGTCCAGCACGAGATATTGTTGCGAGGCCTCAAGCTTGGATTAGGAAGCTACAGAGAGTAAGCGACTAGATCGAATCTTAAGAAGGAGGTTTGAGTACACAGAGACGAAGAGGCCAGGTTTTGAGATTAGGTACTATGACAAAATGAGACAGGTGTTTGATGATCTCATCACTTCTCTCCAGCTTTGATCGAACTTGTCTAACCCCATCCTTGATTCCCACACGCAAGGAAGAAACTCCGATGCAGCTCTAAAGTTACCAGTGCCGCTCTTTTGGGCAATTCGTGAGAGAAATTGAGCTATTTGTTGTCTCGAAGAGATTCCTTCAGCTTCACATCCAGCGATAAAGGCAGCCCAGCACACCCCCGCTGCAGCCAAGTTCCCGCGCTCTTCAACGCCTTTCTCGTAATCGAGAAGATGTCTCAACGCCTTCTCGACAAGATGCTGAACTGAAGTTGGGTTGACATGGCGGATTTCTCGATAGAAGTATATTTCCACTGCTGCATGGACTGCTTCTCTCGCATTATCGAAGGCAGCTTCTCGCTGATTTCCCACATCTTGCCTCGGATGTGGGGCATTTGTGGCGTGACCTTCGAAAGTCCATATGCAAAGGTCATGCTCCAGTGTTCGAATGATGTCGACGATTCCAGGAGTCTCAAGTTCGGTCAAAGCATCGCCAAGTATGTTTATCAGATGGGTTGTACGTGATATGAGACTGACAAGCGACTCAGGGAGTCCGAAAATAGTCTCGAACGTCGAGGCCGTACATTGGATCTGTTGTTGAGTCTCCTTGGTGTGTGGGGCATTGAGTGCGTTTGAGTCCACAAGTCTGGAGTCGTGATTCTCCATGAATACCCTAGTTCTTAAAGATGGAAACTTGGCATTAAATTGTGCATTTGGAATGTCGCCGACACGGGAAGCTGGTAGGCGTGAGCCAGGACTGGTGCAAACGTCAGGCCTCTTCATCTCTGGGTAGATATGTGTCGATATCGAAGCATGCTGCGGAGCATTGTTGCCTCTCGGCTTTGAAGGGGTCCGATCGCACTTGGCTCTTCCGAAAGGCGCTCAGCTGCGAGAAGGAATGCTCTCGCTTCGTTGAACTTGCCGCTCATGACCTTGATTACGTTAGTTCCAGCGCTAGGAACGGTAGAAATTCGAAACACACTGATATTGTGTTCATGCTCATCGTCGCCATCATAAGCTCGTTCACTTGGCTCGGCCACAAGTCTTCTGCACAAGACAGACTACCGAGCGATAATTTCTCCTTGGCAGTTTGAGAAAACTCTGCGGCTACAAGACCCCAGAAACCGGCAACCTCCTTGTTGGTCTCAGAAGATGCCTCGAGGTTATATGCACAGACCGATAAGATACCATACAGCAAAGATGTTTTTACGGGGTCTGTACTGCCCCAGATGCTAATCTCTGATACAGCCTGCAAGGCGCTGGGCAGGTGCAGAACTTTCCAGGGTGGATAGCGGTTGCACTTTGGAGTGAAAGAATCCAGCATATTTGATCTGTAGTGATCAAGTAAGAAGAATGTCGTTTCCGGTAGGGAGCTAGTAAAAGTACTCGGACCTGTCGGAATGAAGTCGAAATCGTGTACCAAAGGGAAGACCGCGGCGTTGACTATTGTAGCGATTTCAGGTGAATGTACTCCTGAGCCAGGAATCAACTCCTGGAGAGGATCATTGGCTTCGGATCCCAAGACAAGTGACTCGTTCACATGCTCCATTGTATCTGGCTGTAGTGTAGTCTGGCCACTGACTTTAACTTCTTCCACTGTGACTCGGTAAGCTGGTGATTATCAAGGAAACCACCAACAAGAGATATTTCATGACTCTCAATGACTATCCTTTACAACAATACGCACCATGATCGAGAAGGCTGGCGTCTGAGTTCAGGCTGGAGTCGAAGTCCTTGGGCATATGAACCCAATTGTTGGACTGAGAATTTCTAGGAACAATAACAGAGAAGAGTCCAATAGAAGACGTTATGGGGCTTTCTTCATTGGATATTACTTCGAGTTGATGGCAAATCATATCGACTTCGATACCATCTCTTGTGTTTTGAATAAGCTCGGATGTGGCAATTAGTTCCTCAACTAATCACGTTAGCTAATCGCTCACGTGGTGACTATAATGATATATGCTGATAGAGATGACTTGATGGTGAATAGTCGCATCGGCACTATGTAGAGTTTGTACGAGTGAAGATCCAAATGTCCGATTTCACCTCATGTAGATCATGAGTCAGGTATGTTTACGAACCTGTGAAATAATTTTGTCTGTTTCGATGTGAAATGTTTTCCTGCAGCGAGCTTATGTTCCAAGGTGAGATATCACTTCCCACACTGGGCTGATGAGGGTCTGACCAAGTCAGCATCCTTTCAGGTCTCACCCTCTGGCATACCAAGCCTAGACGAGTGCACGCTGAGCACGTAGGGAGACCTGCGTCACAGCGCACCTTTCGTCTCCGACATGTTAAGCACTTTGCCATTGCGTTCTAGCAAGTGAACAGAACTTGATCCCGACAATGACATGGTATCATCGAATGTGCTGAAGACAACAGGACTGTTTTTCACCCAAGGCTATCTTAGACTAACATATTTTGGCGGCAGATTGTGCATGACCCACATGAAAATGACTCATCGAACTTAAATCTTAAATCAGTTGCTGAAAGGACAAAGTACCTTCATTCAAACAAATTAGTTCAAGGAACTGATTGTTCATGAATATGGAACAAGAGGATTGGTCTTAGGGTCTTTACCTTCGAATAGCAACCCTGACATCCTTGGTGGATAGCTGATTGGTAGGTAAGTGACGAAAGCTCCGGATATCTTCGGGTTCCACAAGCTACCACTGACCATTCGACATTCTGGATCTGGACTTACTTTTGCCAAAGGAGAGTTAAGGTTTCAAGGCTAATGAAAGCTGTGGAGCACAAGCCTCCTCGGAGTAGGTGGTGTTTTGCCACGGGCTGCTTATCGTATAACAGGTGCGTTTAGGTAGTTTAAAGGTATGCCACACAACAGAATATTCCATCAAGTGCCAAAGGGCGTCAACACATACATAATTATCCTTGGAAGAATCAAGAATCAAGAACAAATCAAATATTAATCCAAATCTTTCCCCTCTCAATCGCCCGAATAGCTTCGCAGTGAAGCCGATTGGAGACAGACTGGAGAAGGATATATTGCCGCCAGCTAGCAATTGACATAGAAACAATGCCCCAGTGCTCTTTAAAGGAGCTAACATGTAAGTATGTAATCATCTGCAGGATGCTGGGCGCTTCTGCGTGCCTGTATCTGCAGTAGAGGACACCCAGAAATTCTAGCCCACTGGTTACAACTTTCTGCTTAATCAAGGTTTCACAACTACCCACAGTGCCATTTCTACATAGCATTATGAAGATCCTCGCTTTATAAAACGGCCCTGCCGAAGGCTGGGCTTTGCTTATTAAGCTCGGCATAACCTAGTCGTAAGGGATTCTAATCACGATTGAAAGCAGCTCGGTAGAAGCTGCGACAGATAAGTGGCCACTTACCTACCATTCAAGGTTTGGTCAAAGCCCTTTGAATACCTTATTTCCCACTCGAGTGGCCGTGTGTACAATCACCCGTGCTTGGAACAGGTTTGATGATCACATGGACCTCAGCGGTCAGTGACAGAGTAGACCATCAAACTCAGTGCTCGCTGATTCAGGACTCTCAATCCGCCGTTGCGCATGCAAATGGGTCAATGCTAACACATTGCAGTTGTGGCAATGGAGATGACGATCATTTCCTCTCGGAAGCAGCTATAAACGGAGAAGATGACCACACGACCAGTCTAGGTGCGAGGAAGATAAAGAAACAGTCGTGCGATGGGGCTTCGGGGATGGAAGTTCAAGAAATCGTGCTCCCGAGGCTTGCGGGCAATGAGGGCCCTATCGCTGGTTCGTTCCATTATCCACAGACTGGCAAAAAACTATTGATCGTTGGGAAACTCCCTCCGAAGCTAGTCAGCGGAAGGTCCCAATGCGTCAACGCCAACGTTGAATGGAGTCACGATGGCTGTTGAAAGAGAGTAAGTGCACCATGCCACAGCTTCGAAATTTCGCCTCCAACGGGCAGAAACCTTGGCGTCGCCGTCGTGATGAGGGTCCACGTCTGATGTTTTGGGTGCTTATCTGCACCAAATGATAATTACCTGCAGAAATAATTTAGTCTTGGTGTTTGACTCAATGCGGGTCTGTAGGGCTGTGACAGGTGTCTTTCATGACTCGCGCTCACGATCGTTTCAATGTTCTTCGCAGGCATGGCAGGGCCCGCCAAGGATAGTCAGCGAAGCTTTGCTGGGTTGCGCCATCTACCGCGAAGTCTTAGTTAGCGGAACTAGCTAGATCATGATCTTTACTCCTCCTGATGTTGAAACTCCAGCTGCGAGTGAAGGAGGGCATCCAAGTCGCTGGACGTCGTGTCAGTAGGATTGGGTCGTTCAAGATAAAGTAACTAGCTGATGGCCTGTTCTGACTGGCTAACGCGAATGTCACCGAGCGTATCGTCTACGCCTGGCCAGGGTCTGAGCTATCGACGGTCCCTGAACCGAGCTGCAGCGAGTCCAGTAATGAGGAGGATCGCAGGCCGGGTATGCTTTTCGCTGCGCTTGGAGCACCAGACAATTGTAGTCCACTGGACTCGTGAGGAGTCAAAATTTAATGTTGGGACGCACGGGTAGAGGGAGAATTTCTACTAAAGACCAGGGGGAGTCGAAGACTTGCGCAGATCATGCGATTTCTTGGGGATCGCTGGTCCGCTGCAGGCTATCCGTCCAGCAACACGGACCAGATTGTCGATGGGAACTCAGAAGCGACATGATTCAAGGTCTGCAGATGGCCCAGGCATTTCCACGTCTCCTCGTACGTCCCTTCGTACGCGGCTGTGATTTCGATCGAACGGACAAAGGCTCGTACAATGCAATGCCGTCGCATCGTCAGCATACTCCTCATCGTCGCCTTCGACATGAAACGCTTTGGCCTCCTGAGAAGAAGCTTCAAGGATCAGGGGCCTGCTGCGCGTAAGTATGCAGGGAGAGCTTCAAAAAGAGGGGCTGGGCGAAGAGTGCCTGTCCTTGCTCGATGTGGAACCAAGATTGGTTGCTCACCAACACCTTAGCCGACTCGCCGCCATTGACGTCTCAAATTCTGTTCAGCCTGATTCCTCGCCTTTTTAGTGGCGCAACCGCTCATCAACCAGTACCATTTCTTACCGTTTGTACTAACAAGCGACAACAAAAGGACTTGTCTGGTCCGCAGTGACATGCCACCCTAGCTACCAATATCGAATCGCGATCGGGGTTCGTTCTCCCGCAAGATTGAGGTGTCCATTCGCACTAGTTTAGAGCAAAAGCCACTTCTTTTCTTACACTACAACGGTGGATATCCTGAGTGACGTTGCGATCGGTGCTTTATGGTCACGAACGAGACCGAGCATCTCTCGTTGTAGCCAGGGGAAACCCAAAGTCAATGGGCACTGGGGACTGGGAATCCGAATCAACCGGAATGCCTATCCTTGGAAACCCCTGATGCCGCTGAACCTAAAGACATAACATATCAGATCACTCGGAGCAAAGCACCTAGTCCAAGCCAAGGCGCCCTTCGCTCCAGCTGCAGCGGAAGATATCCATGGAAGGGGGATGCCGCAAGGGTGGTGTTTGAAGATGCAAGTTGGAGTGATGGTGGCTCGAATAAATCATCTGCCGTTCTTTCGCCTATAATCCCAAACCGCCTCAATTCTCTCGAGCCTATCTCCTTTGGGCATCATCAGGCCGTCAAAAAGTCAGTCCTCTGTCAATGGGGTCTAGTTTTTATGGTTTGCCAAAGCCGAGAGAGTTCGAACACCGGCCACCATATCAAACAACTTGTGCCTCGGGTCGCAGCCAAAGGCGAGATGAACGCTCCATCACACCATCTTCACCCGCTCTGCCGTCTGGTGCCGCGGTGAAGATTGCCGTTGCCCGGTCCCCTCCTTTATCCCGCTCCAGCAAGCCGCACTGCCTCGGCGTCCGTCTGGAACACGAAATGGAACAAGCGAAGACGGGGGTCAAAAATCAGCCACCACCCGTGTAGAAATGCCAACCAACTGTGCTACCGTGTAGACTAGCTTATTCCTCCAGCGCCATTGGGCCGTTTCCTGTCAGACCATGCCCGGCCTTAGTTAAACCTCCGTGAATTGCTGCAGGTCCCCTGGACGCTAGCCTCGGTGCAGAATCCCCCATTCCGGAAAGGCTTCAGCAACGACCATTTTCTTTCTCTTCCGAAAGCTCGCAAAAGCTCTGCCTGCACGCTAGACCTGCAGCCTCTCGCAGCCCGTTCATTACGGCTGGAGCGTGCAGCATCAAGGCGGGATCGATTTGCACGCACCTTGACAAGCCTGACAAGCCTGGAATAGACATTAGTATCCATGCAATACGCACGCGAGGGACACCAGTCGAAGCTCGCGTAAATTGTGAGGAGATTGAGATACCGTCATTCACCCAGCGATCTGATCCACGTCTCCCACCCTGGATGCGGCAGCGCGGCTTGTTGTCTGTGCTCGTGCATCATGGCCCCGTCCATCCCTTCAGCGTCGCATGCCGTCTGGGGCCCCTTTGAAGGTCCCACTTCTCATCTCATCTGGTTTTCATGCTTCTGGATGGGGTTTGAAAAGAGAGTTCGCCCTCC
>NW_026849299.1:0-16809 GCF_030867785.1 Colletotrichum acutatum | reverse complement strand
TGCGAGACGGACCACGGGTCGGACCACCGGGCGATCGAGACGACCTTCGACATCGCCGCGCCTGAGATGGAAAGCCGGCCACGGCTCCTCCTCAAGAACGCCCCATGGAAGCAAATCAATGAGAGAGTAGAAGCAAACCTAGGGCGAATGCCAACAGGAGGTACGGTGCAGCAACAGACGGATCGACTGATGTCTGTGGTGTGCGAGGCAGTAGAGGCACTGACACCTACGGCCAAGCCATCACCGTATGCAAAGAGATGGTGGACGGCTGACCTCACCCAGCTCCGGCAGATCCATACCCACTGGAGAAACCGGGCGAGAGCGGAGAGAAGGGCAGGTAACAGTCAACCTGAACTGGAGCAACGCGCACGCTCGGCAGCCAAGCAATATCACGATGCCATCCGACAACAGAAGAAGAGCCATTGGGAGGACTTTCTGGCCGACGACGCCAATATCTGGAAGGCCGCGAAGTATCTCGACGCCAGTAAAGGGGCATCTTTCGACAAGATACCTCAACTTAAAAGGGCGGATGGTTCCCAAACGGGAGACGCCGCAGAACAGGCCGAAGAGCTGCTCTCCACATTTTTCCCTCCTCTCCCCAGCATGATCGAGGAGGAGGGGGATCGGCCACAACGATCGCCGGTACCCTTCCCTAACCTCACACTGGGAGAAGTAGAGAGACAGCTCTTTGCGGCAAAGTCGTGGAAAGCACCCGGAGAGGACGGTCTGCCGGTGGCAGTGTGGAAGCACACGTGGCCAGTGGTGAAGGAGAGGGTGCTTACACTCTTCCAGACCTCACTGGATGAAGGGGTGTTGCCGAGGCAGTGGCGACACGCAAAGATCATCCCGCTGAAGAAGCCAAACAAAAGCGACTACGGTATAGCGAAGGCCTGGCGACCGATCTCGCTTCTCTCGACGCTCGGAAAAGTGCTGGAGTCGGTCCTGGCAGAACGTATCTCGCACGCTGTCGAGACGTTCGGCCTCCTTCCCACGAGCCACTTTGGCGCTCGCAAGCAGAGGTCGGCAGAGCAGGCGCTGGTACTGCTGCAGGAGTACATCTACAGAGCGTGGAGAAAGAGAAAGGTGGTCAGTCTGGTCAGCTTCGATGTCAAGGGAGCATACAATGGTGTGTACAAAGAGAGACTACTTCAAAGACTCAGAGCGCGGGGATCCCGGACAAGCTGGTGAGATGGGTGGACGCCTTCTGCTCCCATAGAACGGCAAGCATCCTGGTTAACGGTCACGAGTCCGAGGCTCGTCCGCTACCACAAGCCGGACTGCCTCAGGGTTCGCCGCTTTCGCCCGTGCTCTTCCTCTTCTTCAACGCCGATCTCGTACAGCACCAAATCGACGAGAACGGGGGCGCGCTGGCCTTCGTCGATGACTACACGGCGTGGGTCACAGGCCGATCGCGCGAAGCAAACCGTCAGGGCATCCAAGATATTATCGATCGAGCACTCGCGTGGGAACGACGAAGCGGGGCGACGTTCGAGACGGACAAGACGGCCATCATCCACTTCACGCGCAACTGGAGGCTGCCGGCGGACTCAACCAGCTTCGTCATCAAAGGTGACACTGTCCGAGCAAAGGACCACGTCAAAGTATTGGGAGTGATGATGGACACGAAACTCCGTTTCGAAAAGCACATCGCAGACGCGACGACAAAAGGGCTGGAGGCCGTGCTGGGGCTCAAACGGCTCAAAGGCCTGTCTCCGGCGACGGCCAGACAGCTTTTCGTGGCGGCCGTAGCACCGACGATGGACTACGCGTCGAACGTCTGGAGGTACAGGTGTCGAGCAGCGCAGATGAGGGTGATCAACCGAGTGCAGAGGATTGGCGCCCAAGCGATCGTGGGAACCTTCAACACGGTGGCCACGGCGGTCGCTGAAGCGGAGGCAAGCATACAATCGGCGCAAGAGAGGTACGACAGAAAATCAACGACATTCTGGGTACGGCTGCGAAGCCTTCCCAAGACCCATCCGCTTCGACGTCTGCGGGCGGTGGCCTTTAGACGGTTTCCGTCACCCTTCCAGTTGATGGCGGAGGCCTATCGCGACCTACCCCTTGACAAGCTGGAGACTATCGAAGGGTATTCGATCGCTCCTTGGGAACGTCGTATTGATACAGTAGTCGACGACGACACGGTCAAGGCCTCTGAGGCAATCCGGTCTGGATGGGCAGTGAGGATAGCGACAGGGAGCTCAGCAAGGAACGAGGTTGTGGGCTTTGGAACGGCGACGACGCTGCCCGCATCTTTCAGAGGGGGCGGTGGCGTCGTGACGGCCTCGCGTACGTTCGGTCAGAGAACGGAGCAGAACCCGTATGTAGCAGAGCTAGCGGCACTGGCAGAAGCGGTCAAGTCTCTCCCAGAGAGACTCGAGTACCGGGCCATCCACGTCTTCACCCGCAACAAAGCGGCAGTGTTGGTGATGCACAACCCGCGGCAGCAGTCAGGCCAACAAGAGATCCGACAACTATATGCCAGCGTGCAAGCTCTGCAGAGACGAGGCAACAGAGTCACTCTCTTCTGGCTTCCATCATCGATAGAGTCAGACCTGGCGCAAGCGGCCAAAGCAGCAGCAAAGGAAAGTACCCAAGTAAACAAGACACCACAAAAACGGCCGGCCAGAGCCTACTCGACGGCACTTAGGATCGCTTTACAGAGCGTGCGACAGAAGCACGGAGCCTTGCCCGACAACGTAGGAGCATATTCGAAGAAGATCGACATAGCCCTGCCGGGAAACCACACACGCAAGCTGTATGACGGACTGGCCTGGAAAGAAGCCAGCATTCTAGCGCAACTACGCACCGGAATGGCAAGGCTGAACTGGTACCTCTACCAGATCGGCGCAACCGCCGCGGCGCTATGCGCTTGCGGGCAATCTGCAGAAACGGTAGAGCATTTTCTCTTTCGATGCACACAGTGGACGGCACAGCGGACTCGGATGCTCCAACAGACGGAAACGCGGAGAGGAAATCTGTCATACTTCCTGGGAGGAAAGCGCGCGTCCGACCCTAAGGATTGGTCGCCAAGCGTAGACGTTGTCAAAGAGACGATCAAGTTCGCCATGAGCACGGAGAGGCTAGATGCACAGATCAGCCAGCAGCGAAACCACACGCAACTAACATCATCAAATTAACCGGAGACACCCCCACGCATCCTCGTGCCATCGACAGCAGGACTAGCTTCGGCCGCCGACGATAGGACGTCGAACACTTTGAGAAACAACTCCGAGATGGCCTGCTACTAACCCCACGAGCAACCGCAGCATCGACATGCAAAACTAAAAAAGACACATACGGAGACGAACAAGACTTGTATGGGCTTCTGGGAGGCAAGGATATGAACGAATGTGGAGAATATGTAGATAATCATGCGAGCCCTAAACAGCTTAGCCGGGGCGTAATAAACTATGTATGTATGTATGTATGTATGCGGAATGCTAAATCATGCGGGAGTAATGAATAAGCGGCTGGGGGTCGATGTGTATCAAACACGCGCAAAGCCACATGCCAATGCACGTATCACACTTTATTGGCAATAAAGGCGAGACGAAGGTCCAATATCACGGAAAGTATGAATACACTGCAGAAGCGAATGGAGTGAGGCTCACAAGGAGGAAATACACTATAAGAGCTTAGGATAGTTGTAAAATCGCAATCGCTCCGTTGAAGTTAACTCGCCTGGTCTAGTTGCGATGCAAAACCGATTTGTCATTGTCCAACTCTAGCTAAATCATCGCTAAAGTCCAAGACTACCCTAAGGTACCATACCAAAGCACTCCGGGGAAAAGCTCTCAAGTTTCCTAGACGAGAAATAATCGCCGCCTGCTAGGTAGATGTGGCCTGTCAGGCTGAAGCAAAAGGAAGTACCAAGCCTACTTATTTTGCGTTGCAGATGGGTGCGCAAAGAGTGTCTAGAGGACGAGAAATATGTCAGTCTTTTTGTTGAGTTCTGAAAGATGAACTTGCAAATGACTTACTGCACTCAGCCTCGCTGGGCCTAGGACATGTTCGCTGGCAGTCCTCGCAAGCACCCGCGATAGCGGATGCAATGTAGGTAGCGAGAATAGCGAAAACGATCTGGAATTGCATTTTGGTAGATTAGATTGAAACGGTCAACGTTCTTGTTAAAGAGTACGAAAGTGATATACAACTGTGGTTTTTGGCTTCAATGATGCGATAGAAAGACGAGATGTTGTAATTAGTCTGAAGAGGTCAGGGCTGCCTTTATACTCAGAACAGCCTGTTGTACGAAATTAAAAGGCTATTGACAGATGCTAACGAGTCAGATCATCAAGAATCCCCAACTTTGGACCCGTTTGAGAACCCCAGGCATCAACCAATTGGCAAGACTTCCACACTTAGTACCTTACAAAGTGGTCCAACCGACAGTTTGTCGGATTAGCCACAATTCTTCATGTACACTTACTCATCTTCCTATTACAGTTTTACCGCTGCTCGGGACTGCAGGCCTTCTTCCCCACTAGCATGCAACACCTCTTGTAAGAAAGGATTACGGCCATATGGATTTCATCGATGTCACAACATGGGAAGAACAAACCGTATGCAGTTAGTTCACACTTGGACGGCGCCCGCATCGGCAAAATGGTATGCTTCGAATTATTGTCACGGTGCATCGACTGTGTTCATTCAATGGTAACTTTCAGACTTCAACTCAGCATTACTATGACTTTCACGGCGATCCGGAGAAACCCGCCGGTAGAGACGGGCAGTTTTTCTCTTCTAAAACCACGATTGGCATGGAAATTCCCTGTCATCCCATGTAAGAAGTCATCAACTCCCCAAAAGATCGCTTGAATTCAGCCGTCTGAAACCCTTTTTTGTAACAAGGACAGAACTTTAACCATTGGTTCGGATTCAGCTGTTACGTGGGATGTTGGTGGCTCTGAATACTGTCAGACTATACTAGACTCGTCGATCTCAACGCGATTGCGAGGGCAAGTCTCTCCGTATCATGAATTCGCCACTTTTGAAGGTGCAAGGGGTTCCATGCCTTCTCATTCTGGTCAAGAAGTTGCCGGCTGAGTATCTATGCCTTCTTACATGTACCCTTTGTTAGAGCTCCCGTATGTGCATGGATACATGCATGTAGTCCCTAACCATATATAGCAATGTACGCAGGACTCTACTCCATCATATCGATATCAGTACTCAGAGCTCTGTCGAGCTTTCCCTCGTACGCTCTGGTTGATGGTGCGAGATTGCCCAATGCTCTGAAAGCAAAGACTCGGCTTCGTTTTCCGATAACTCGCTGATTTTGCTACATGTAGCATTGGCCCACCCATTGGCCCGGGCTTAGCCAGATCCCATTGACATATCGAAAGCACTTGACTCTCCAAAGGCAACATCGCCATCATCCCAAAGAAGACTTAGCATTAAGTCTTCCCCGCCAGATGCAGTTGGGTCAAAAGACAATAGATCTGGCTGATCACTCAAGTCTGCAATCGCATCACTTGCTCTCTCAGATCGTTCTGGACTTCTGCCATGACCGATGCTTTCGCGCAGCTGCGACGCCTCTCCAGTTCTATGAGTCTCAGGACTCTCAGCTAGATTGAATGATAGAAGCTTTTCAACGTATGGAGCACCCGTATGATGTTGCTCGATTGGCGAGTTGGTCTTGAAAGAGTCGATGGCTTGTGAAAAGCTTGTGAGAAGACGGTGATACTGTGCTGCTTGCGGACTCAAGTGACCCAAAAAGTCAAGAACACGTAGTGCGTTATGAAATGCCTTCCCACGGTTTTGGGGCACGTCGGGAGCGAGTAGCGAGAAGCCAAGGACGAGACCGGCGGCAAACAACCAAGCTCTAAATCGACTATTAGTAACACGCTTATCTGAACAAGATCAAAGGGCTCACTTCAGTATGCACATGTTGCCCATAATGGTGCGCGAGTCCAGAGCGTCAGCACACATCTCTGCCATGAACACAGCAGCGTCCACACAGGCATCAGATAGTTCAGCAACACTCTTCTCATCTTCTTCCCCTCCCTCATCATCGTGGCCGTCCACGAGTGACGTATCTTTGTTGATCTTAGGCATGATATGATGAATTAAAAACTCCCGTGTTGTCAGAATAATGCCAAAGTAGTAGGTACAAGCGACGTGAATATTTCCAATGGCTATCTCTCGGTTTTGAGAATGATGAGAGTGAGCGGTTCCTCTCTTTGGACGTTGGCGCAAAGCTGTTGGCAGTTCCTTACTCCAACGTCTAATTTCATCGAGGAATTGTTGTGCTCTCATCATGCCCAACTCAGATTCTTCGGTTAGAGTGTCGACAATTCTGTTCAGGATTGTGGCAAATGTGCATGCAGCGTCTACCGACAAATTTCGATGTCGGTTCTCATGAAGGCTTACGCTTCGTCTCAGCCGGCAAGGTGCTACACTCGTTGGTCTACCGAGGATTGAGCTACACACTACGTCAAAGAGTCGTATGCTCTTGTCGACTCGAGACCTTGATGATTCGTTAGCCTCTAATCCTCTGTATGGAAGCAAGGGAAGTTTAGGAATTCGAAGAGGATAGTAAGTACCTAAGACTTCGTTCGCTCTCCGAAAGAGACTGGAACTGCTCTGCCATGTGCAAGCCCATGACCGACGCCGCCTTTGTGGCAACACCGAGGTACATAAACGCAGAGTTGCGACGACAAGCGCCAAACATATAGAAGGCCATTAACACAAAGCCTCGAGCGGTGTTTAGTGTTGGATCGCTCAACATTCCTTCGAACGACAGCTTGCGTGCTTCTGAGAAGTAGCGAAAGGCTTTAGGTGCATCGCCTATCTGGCCACGACATTGGGCACCAATGGCGATCATCATGTAGAGGCACAGAAGCCTCCCTGAATGAATGGTGGAGTTGGATCTCAGAGACCCAGTGTGCGATGTCTGTGTCTGGATGATAAGGTCTTCAATATCGGATTCATCGAACAAATCAAGGAGTCCACTAGACTGCGACTTCGTCAACTCTACACTCACTTGAACAAGTAATGAGAGCTTTTACTCACGGCGTCAAGGTAACGTTGGACCAGGATTTTCCTCTCGGCGTCTTCAATGTCATCTGAGAAGTCGTCGGTCCGCTGAACAGGAACTTGTGCCTCGAACATGCGGTGACATCCCTGACTAATCGTGAAACCTGGACCAAGGATACGCAAGCTTCCTCGCAGGTATTGTAAGAAGGCAATGGCTGAGGCATTTCCGACAAACACTTTGGACCTCAAGCTGTTAGCAAATCGTGGAACACCTGAGGACGCCTCAATATCGTCGATAGAGCGGCGTTTGGTGTGAAGTATCGGACCTTTTTCACCACTACAGGTGTACATCATCACCGGACGCGGACCGGGCGGCGTAACCGTCTTGCCGGACGATGACGAGGCTGCGGTTTCGTCCTCATCCTGCACAGAAGATTCTTGACGCTGATAGAGTAAGGGGGACACCTGATCACGCTGCCGAGTGCCTGAGGCGACCGAAGATCGATTCGGCGGTGCGCGGCGAGCCCTTACATGCTGAGAATAAGTGCAGGACGAGCCTACTCCGCGTTTGACGCATGGTCGACATGGCTGCGCTGCGTCGCATCGCTTCTTGGTCGCTCGGCACGCCGTGCAGGCCCTGGTGGACCGTTTTCGGTCTTCGGGACGTACGGGCGGCCGGGGCATGGCGTGGAGTTTGTATGATCCGGTGCCTTGGGACACGGCGGCCGAAAGTTGCGGGTCTGTTGAAGAGGCGGCACTGAATACAGGCTGCGGGCCGACGATGCAAGGTGCAATTGCCGCCAATTCACATCAGATGGACATGCAGCGATTCCAACAGGTTGTGAATCAGCATGTTTCGACCATACTACGAAAGGTCGCAATGCTTCAAAATCCCACAAGGCCCCGTCATTGAGTAAGCAGATAAGCAACGTAAACATAATTGGAAGTTAAGATAGGCTTATCAAAGCAGTTCCTCAGATTGTCAATTCCAATCGGTGGCCAACTGGTGGGCAAAAGTGAAATCCCATTGATGTGAGCGGTGCTCGGCCCGCACACTTATCGTTGAGCAACCTGCAAGTCCGTAAGTCCGTAAGTCCGAGATCCCCTTCTGAACGGAAGTTCCGCCTCCACTGACCAATCAAAGGCCCTATCCAGTTAGCAATTAGGATAGAAAATCGGAATACCGTAATGATACGAGCGCTAGTTTATAATGACTCGGCCGGAGCTCATCCCGTGCCGTGTGGTGCACTTAGTATGAGTTACCATCCTGATGGAAACTATCGCATGTTATAAGTTCTCAAACTCTGCCAGTCTGATCAACGACTTCACCGAAAGGGCATCAAACTTGAAATCACACCGATAAAGAAAAGTATCCCGCAACGTCACTATGTACGCAGACATTAGCAAACCCCCAGCTCCCCTTCCTCAGTCTGAATTGAAGACGGTTGGAAACGGGATTTCATCACTGTCACCTCTTTCTCGCCGCGGCGTCGGGCCAGGCCTCATTCTTCTTGTCCCTTCAGTCGACAATGTGCTGGTAATTCAAGAAGGCGTGCCCGCACTGCCCCTGAAATGGGCTGAGGAGGGGTACACAGTCATTGCCATCCAGCCAACAGCATTCGAAAGCGGTGCCCGCGAGACTCTAGATCTTGCTATTCAAACATTCCGAAAGAGCGACAAGTGCGATCCAAAAGACGTGGTTGGCCTTGTCGGTGAGTTGCCGTCTCCATCACGCACGTATGTTGGACATGGCTAATTGAGATGCCTTAGCATACGAACCAGAAATGTGGAACACAGTCGCGCCGATCCTATCTGAATTCCCAGAAATCGTGAGCACGGTGGTGTATGCAGATAGAGCAGAGAGGTCATCTATCTCCAGTAGCACTGCACCCGCAGTCTATCACTTTGCTGGAAAATCCGAGGGGCAGCCCCTGCGATCAAAGGGTCGGACAGAATACTTTTACCCAGCAGCCCAATCCTTCAAATTCGCAACTCCGTTCCAGCCGCATTTCGATTACAACATGGATATGCTGTCATACACTCGCAATCTAACTTTGCTGAAAGGCGAAATGAAAAGCCCTATCTTCGACTTGGAGGCTATTTGGGACGAGCATACTTGGTATGAGTTCGCCGATAGATCTGTGGAGCATACCATGAGCACAATGGTGCAAGAACCATACGTCAACCACATCCCAACGGTAAGTGAAACCCAATCGTGCAAAAGGAAACAACAAAGAACATACTTTCTAACGTTTGCTTGTTCAGTTAACCGGTGGCGTTGGTCGGGACAAGCTTACTGACTTTTACCGTCACAATTTCATCTTCAACAACTCAGCGGACACGGAATTAGAGCTTATCAGTCGAACCATTGGTATCGATCGTGTAGTTGATGAGTTCATTTTCAAGTTCACACACGATCAGGAGCTTGACTGGCTGTAAGTATAGGCACAACTAATCTGATCGGTACTTCATGTAAGTACATATACTGACAAAGCAACTAGCCTCCCAGGTGTTCCGCCAACCAATAAATACGCGGAAATACCGTTTGCTGCGGTCGTCAACATCCGAGGTGATCGCCTGTATCACGAGCACATCACTTGGGATCAAGGTACAGCCTTGGCTCAATTGGGCCTCCTTCCGGAGTACCTCCCTTTCCCAGGGGGTAATCTCCAGTACAAGGTTCCCGTTGCGGGCGTGGAGACAGCAATGAAGCTGAGAGCGCGAAATTCTGTTCCGTCGAACGAGATGTTCAAGTTCACAACTCGCCCCGCAGACAGCGAAAGAGTGAATATAGAGAAGGTGGTTCCGGCTTTAGCCGAAAATGATGTGGCACCAGTTGCAAACTGATGGAGGATGACGCTTGTTGTAGGATTGATCCAATTGGGTGTTACCATTAATGTGTGTAGTTGAAGTTCTCTGGACTCAATACCATGCTCGATGCTCCGTAGTTCTCATGTTCACTCCCTGCCTGCTCTAGCCGCGAGACTAAGGTACATGTATAAATGCCCCTCTGTTTCCAACAATATGGGATAGGCTCTCCCTTTCACCTTTTCGACCCATTGCCTTGTACTGTAGACGTAGAAATGTGGCAAGCACGTCTATGAAGACTGGCAAGTATTCATCTACAGCCCTTGAAAGCATGTATTGACTTCTCCTGCTTGTACTTCAGGCTTCACGAACCCACAAGCCCGGCATTCTGTTTCGCAGTTCTTCCGCAACTTCAACAAGCAAGTATTCCTCCAAAGACCCTTTCTCTCGACACGAGCTTGTCGAACTGCGGCGGATTGGCATGCAAGCTCTGAATCAGAAGCTCTAGCATCTATGACGTATTGAATGATTTTCTCGATGAGTTCGTTGTATTCGTCGTGTACCACCTTGGTGATGAACTCTTTCTGGCGCACGGCTGCAACCAGGTATTGTACAAAGCGAATGAATTCGGGCCCCTGCTTAACGGTTCCTTGTGGCACGAGATTACCGTCGATGAATTTTCTCCAGGTGATTTCCCAAGATCTGTCGAAAACGGGTTCGTCGTCCCTTCTGCGGCGCTCTTTTTCCCACTCGGCTTTGCTCCATATCCCGCATGGCTTATTGCTGGGGACTGGAAGACTGAGGTCTTTGATGATACTGTCGGCCAAGTCGCTATATTTCAACCGGAATTTGATCATGGAAGCAATGTCCATGCCGTCGGTGGAAGCCTTTTCTGACTCGATTGTGTCAAGGAGGGAGTCCTGGATGTAAGCGCCGTGTCCGCTGTGCCAGTCTCCAGGCCAGAGTTCAACAAAAAGTCTGGACATTTCCACAACTCTTTCACGGCATGAGGAGCATGTTGTGAAGGTTTGTTCGTCCTCGCTGCCTTTGAATACGCAAGTGAAGTGCAAGTGCACTTGGTCGCATTCAACTTCGACAAGCTCGTTCAGTCTCTCCATGGCCTCGTAGTATTCTGATATTAGCATCTTATCGTCACTAGACATTTCGATGAGAGGAAAGATTTCGAGCATCATCTTGTATCTTGTTGGTGTGACTTTTGGGTGTAGGAAGCTGAGGTGTTTTGAGTATGATGGGCTTTCTTGAACCCAAGTTCAGACTACTGGGAGGTTTGTAGACTTGGTATATATATGTACTTCAGCCACTGAGTTTTCTCCGAAACTTGGCTCCCTTCTAGACTTTGAGGCTACATCAACTTCTGTGGCCCAGCCGGTGAGATTCTTGTTTAAATAAAGGAATTGAACCAGTCGTGGATTTGTGGAACCATGAACACCCTTTTGACTACGCTTGTGAACCTCTTTTTGACGCCATCCACTTTAAGATATGACGGTACCATGGATCGTGTAATCTTCTGAATGTTAAATATCAAATGCCATCTTTGACACAATGCCACTCCATCAGGGTCTAGTAGTCATGAAGGTCTCACGTCTTTTTCCTGAAGTGGACTAATCGGCTCTAAGGAACCACAACGGCCGCGATGGCTTCTCCCCTACACTGGTGCATGGTGATATCTGCCCCCCCCCCCCCCCAGAAGAGTTAATCCTGGATCTCTGAATCTTCACGCCTTCAAGTCATTTTTTTCGCAAATCTCTTCAAGCCCCCTTCGAGCTTCAAATGCAAATGTTTAGGACCTCAACTACCAATACGGCGATTTACCTCTAGTACTTCTTATACTGACTGGCACTTGAAGCGATCATATGCATCTATAGCATGCCAACCTATTTCGATACTCCAAGGAAACTACGCCCAGAGCTCGAGGCGATTAGGAACTCGATAGATGGAGCGCTACAAGCATTTCAACCGTCTTTCTCTCGCGCCAATACTGCCAAAACCCTGCAGATAGATGCAGCAACAATCGAACCGAGCCTGGAAGAACTGCAAAGCCTTTGGGACGGACGAGAAACGAACAAATATTGGATTGCGATATGGGCAATGGTAAAGAGAATCATCACCAAAAACATAGTTCTATCTGAGAAAAATGTCGAAAGAGCTTTAGATGAAATTACGGCAAGTACACCCCTACGATCCCTTCCACGCCTGAACTACCTGCCTTCTACTCAGCACAAGGCATGCTGAGGTATCCATGGTTCTTGCAAATAGCTCTCCAGAACATCCATGTGAAGAAGTATTAAGCTAACAATGGTTTTCAAGCATGAATATACCCATCCTCACCCAAGGCACAAGTTAGCATATGGCCTCAATTCGAAAATCATCAGGAAGATCTCCGACGCATTGGTAGATTCCTCGGAAAATCCCGAGAATTTAACGCATGTTGAGTCTTTCTATTTGCTCACTTGCGTTTACAAAATCATCGGCAAGGATACGTCAGCATGGTCTGCTATCGAGGATGTCGAATGGTCCAACAGAGTTACTCGCAGCTACATGTACATCAGAGAATATATTGCTCGACAGCCTTTCAATATTCCTACAGCCATTACTCCTATGGACCGGCTAGCCCTGTACTACATTGTTCCCGAGTCAAAGGAGATCCTTTATCGAGTTATCCCAAAACTAGTCGGTTTCATGGACCATGATATTTTCAAACAAGAGGATGTGGCTCGCGAGATCTACGATTTGGGATTTCTTCCTGCGCCTATCTCCGCAAAGGACGTACCCGAAGCGGCCAGACGCCGAGCCAAGATGACTGATCCATACCTGAAGAAGATTGTAGGATCAGCGATGATTCGGGATTTGCTTCGAAGATGGATTGCAGCTGACGCCGATTCAGTCAGTATTCTTAAGCTGACTAGGTCCGGGTGGAAGATCTTTGCAGCACGCTAGAAGATGATGTTCTGTCATCTAGGGAATAAAAAACCTGTAAGAGAATTTCAGGCTGCATGTGGCTGAAAGCTGGACGCTCAGCCGTGACGGACTCGGATAATTACTGTGTGCAAATGGGGGAAGGCCACAGGTGGCCGGCAAGGGAACAACGGGCCCGCAACACTACGGACACGATCTTACTTGGGTAAGGGGAGTATGCAGGTTGGATAGAGGCAGCTAAAAGCCTAATGAGGCTTCGCTGTTATCTGGGGCCTTCCACAACCGATGACCGTCAGGCCGGCCTCAGATGGCATTGGGTCGATTTGCTTTCACAGTCAATAAGTCAAACTCAATCAGAGCGCATCAAGGACCTCTTCCAGTCATCTCGAAACGAAAGAAAACGGGGCGGCAACAGTGGTGATATGCTCATCGTAACATAAATTCTATTATACCATGCGGTTCATACGATCCATCTGATCCATCTCGTAGCTTCCATTATGCCCTTCAACGTCACTTCTCGTATCATACTGCACAACGATCTCATTTGTCCTGACGATCTTGCCAAACCCCGGTTCCGGCTCGACCCCAAGTATGCTTTTATCGCTCCGATCATCGGCGAGCTTGTCCCATTTCCTCCTGATAGAACCCTTGCGTGTTGTCGAAGTTGTTACTGTTACTGTATTGGTACGCGTGAGCCCGCCGCCGAATCGAGACCCGTTGGTACGGGTGGCCGAGTTGCCGTAGTACTTGCGAGCAGTACTTGCAACGTCGCGGATGAGGACGCGTAGAACAGGTATTGAGGCCGCCATGATAGTTACACCTGATTCCACAGTTCCCCATATGACAAGGTCGCTGCCGTCATCTTGAAGGAAAAGTTAGTTTGGTCTCTTGTATCGAAGTCTCTCAGTGCCTTGCTACTTACAGGTAAAGTCTCCAGAAAGCAGAGTGGGAATCGTTGTGCACTTGACAATCGAGGTCCCGCCAGCGCTAGTTGCCAGGTTAGACGAAACAGTCGGACGCATCCCAAAGGATTAGACCTACAATAGTCCCATACTCATGGCAATGCCGACACCAATCTTCTCCTTCATCTTCATTTGAAGTCCCCATATCAACTTCCATGGTAGCATGGCGAGCAGTATGTCCATTAGAGCAGAATATCCTGACAGGTGTTAGCAAAAGCATTCGCTTGAGCAATTGCTATCAAGCCATACCTGCAGCAAAAACCCCGTAATAAGCTGCGACCTTCGGACTCCAGCACTTTCCTGGCGTTTGGGGGAGCCAGTACTTTTCGATCGGGGTACACTGCACCCAAGCAGCCATCGCGTTGAGACCCATAAGGACGTTCATTGATATAATCGCACCCCATATCAAGTTTCTTGTCCAACCCTTCTCCTCAATTCGAAGTAATGTCATCGCGAATGATGTTTTGCTCCACACCGCCGACGTAATCGATATTGTACTGATGACATTGCCGTTCAAGCCGATCTGAGGGAAGTTTACTGGGTTGATTTGGTACACATGCTTGCCGAAGCCAAGGGACACATTCCAAGTAGTTAATGCTGATGCGATCATCAAGGTGACCTAATACGATATTCGTCGTTAGTAAGAGGCATTTAACATATGACGGGGAACTGAACGAACCCAAGATGCTATGAGAACATGGTCGTCCCACCAGAGTCCACTACGCTTCTTGAATTTGCAGTATAGCCGTAGGCACAGGAAGAATAGCGACGCTCCAACCTGAGACCAGATAACCGCGTTGATCGTCGGGCCATAGTCCTCCGGCCGCCCCATTTGACCGGCCAAAAGGGGTTACTTCCTTCGCCCAAGCGATGTTCGGATGTCGAAGAAGGCTCAAGACACAGACCAGCCGTTACGCGTTTGATGACGTCGAGAAAAGGCAAACAGAAGATCAAAGAGTAGCCGCGCAACTCGCGGCGGGTATCGCAAACTAAAGAGACACAAGAAGCTGAGAAGGTAAAAGACGTAAAACACGCATCCACTCGGAGTGTGGAGGATGACAACTGAGATATGACATCGCATTCACTCCTCTCCACCCTCTCAGCTTAGTTCATTACCTACAGATAGCCAACGCACCCGGCACTACGGGGAAAGGGCTGGGCACCCTGCGAGTATGCAGCTGCCGACGATCGACTTGTAAGGATGAGACGATGATCACGCAAAGGTGTTGGCGCGCTGTAGGGTTCTCCCTAGTTTCAGATGGTCAACCCGGGGCAGATTGATGGCCTTCTAGAAGAATTGGAAGAAGATCTCGTCGTTGCGTCCAGTCTCGACAGCGCTGCTTGTGTCAGGAAAGCGGAGCCATCCAGCTGGGAACGACAAATTCCGGATTACTATCATCGAACAATCGCAGTGTGGCATCTGATCATGTCATTGTGCCCGTGGCCGCGTTGTGGGGGGATGAACGAGCCAAGCAAGAGCAATGACTCGAAGTCAAACTGGTCTTGACCAGGTTTTCTGCTCATGCTTTGCTGACAATTCTGCCGCTCGATCGGATACTGGATAATTTCTGCGACTTGTCAGTGAGACTACAAACATGATTCCTTCTATATTGGGGTCCTTGATCGTGCCCGTTGAGATTGAAGAAGATTATTCGGTGCGATTGAGTACGCCGTGAGTCAAGGGGACCTAGATGAACAGCTCGCGCTCGGTTTTGACCAGCCTGCGCCTCTCGTCTCTGTTAAACTACCATTGCAAGGATAGATGAGTCGATAACCCTGCCTTAGCGTCGAAGTCAAAAAACTAAATTGCCTAGGTCACATTCCGGTTCAGCTGGGAAAACAAGCGAGAATTGGAGATGTATTAGACGAGATGGGATGGCCATCGCCTTTCCTCAGTAGCGCTGCACATGCCGAATCTCATCAACGGCTTTGGGTGCCGGCGCGGCATTTTGCGACAATTCCAAACACGAACGGAGAGAGAAAATCTGCCGTCCGTGTCGTCCCTCTTGTTTTCTGACAGTATTCGCTCTGTCCTCATCCTACCTTCTTCAACGGGCAGTTCAAGATCTGTGCAAGGATGTGGCCCGAGTCAGGGAGGTAGGAAAGCGGCAAATCATCCGCAACCCCGAGTCCGGGTCAGCTGGCAGGGCGCATGGCGGATGTCGTCTCAGAATGTCAATGCAGACAGGGGAAAACTCTGCTCATTGGGAGGCTCAGCAAATCGCCAAGGCGATGCACAACTGGGCTAATCGTGAGGTAGGGCTGGGCGCCGAACATGGTTCCCGGCTGATGCGTTTCGCCTGATGTATTTCGTCACCGAATCTATTTCAGGGTAAACTGGTGGGTTCCAGTTTTTCGGTATGGCCGTTCTTAAAAGTACAGGCAACTTGCTTGTGCACTCGCATTTGATTTCGCACTTCGTTCCAGCGCCGTGAGTGACATTTGCTGAATTAGCTGCGTTGGCCTTGACCATATTGCCGTGAGACTCGGCAAAGTCCCTGCCGGAGGAAATATTACGGCATACTGCATTCGGACTTCGACCACAGTCAACTTCCAATGAGGCGAAAAGTTTTGTAGGCGAACATGTGCATTAGATGTTAAAGGCTGTCTGCTAAGGTATGCCACTGCCACTGGCTTTTTCCACGTGGGTACCGGTAACTTGTTGCACGTCTAGAGAAGCAGTTGTCGAAAGACTATAAATCAGTATTATAGTGGGATATCAGCTTGTGCGAGTCGATAATGGCTGGAACAGCTCGCGGTTTCCATTGTTTCTTCATGCAGGTATGATGTTCGGCAGCATTCAGTAAGGTACTATCAACTTGGGTTCCAATCCTAAGTTTGGAATTTCTCTTGCTCTGAATATGGGCAAGCATCCCGTGTGAAGTCGTTCATTCTCTTACAAAGCATCGCCACTTTTGCAGCAAACTCGATGGACTCAGCGGGCGAGATAAGGCATTTTGCTTCCCCATTCGCCTCCTTGTTGGTTGGGGTAATTCCAGTTAACCGGAGCTATTGAAGATAGGTCAAAAAAGATACTACGAGCTATCGCACGCCAAAACTTGACTAATATGGTCTTGGAAAGTCAAAAGTACTGAAAGCTCTCCCTTGATCCACAATCCAA